>NW_026908819.1:0-83000 GCF_963169125.1 Humulus lupulus
TGAAATCTCCAATTCACCAAAGGGGTACCCCTTTCAGAAATCTTCGATTTCTCTAATATCGATTCGAGCAATGTTTTCATAGTGAATACTAATATAATATGCAAGGGTCATGGGCACAAAAGTTGTAGCCCTATGTCTTAGGGTCCTATGTGTAAAATTTCGTGCTAGTCCGAGATGGGTAGACGGTGATACAGTCAAAATACTGTGAGATGTACTAATATAAGGAAAAAACTTGCGAAAATTGCCATCAAAAAGGGGAATTTTTTTTTGAAATGTTGATTTAAGGGTCCGTTTCCACTCCAATATATTCATTTACCCATGAGATCTCTTGGGGAAAAATATCGAAAGAGTTGAACACGAGGGCAATACATTTCGGAGAAATTAGTGAAATCTCCAATTCACCAAAGGGGTACCCCTTTCAGAAATCTTCGATTTCTCTAATATCGATTCGAGCAATGTTTTCATAGTGAATACTAAATAATATGCAAGGGTCATGGGCACAAAACTTGTAGCCCTATGTCTTAGGGTCCTATGTGTAAAATTTCGTGCTATTCCGAGATGGGTAGACGGTGATACAGTCAAAATACTGTGAGATGTACTAATATAAGGAAAAAACTTGCGAAAATTGCCATCAAAAAGGGGAACTTTTTTTGAAATGTTGATTTAAGGGTCCGTTTCCACTCCAATATATTCATTTACCCATGAGATCTCTTGGGGAAAAATATCAAACGAGTTGAACACGAGGGCAATACATTTCGGAGAAATTAGTGAAATCTCCAATTCACCAAAGGGGTACCCCTTTCAGAAATCTTCGATTTCTCTAATATCGATTCGAGCAATGTTTTCATAGTGAATACTAAATAATATGCAAGGGTCAAGGGCACAAAAGTTGTAGCCCTATGTCTTAGGGTCCTATGTGTAAAATTTCGTGCTAGTCCGAGATGGGTAGACGGTGATACAGTCAAAATACTATGAGATGTACTAATATAAGGAAAAAACATGCGAAAATTGCCATCAAAAAGGGGAATTTTTTTTTGAAATGTTGATTTAAGGGTCCGTTTCCACTCCAATATATTCATTTACCCATGAGATCTCTTGGGGAAAAATATCGAACGAGTTGAACACGAGGGCAATACATTTTGGAGAAATTAGTGAAATCTCCAATTCACCAAAGGGGTACCCCTTTCAGAAATCTTCGATTTCTCTAATATCGATTCGAGCAATGTTTTCATAGTGAATACTAAATAATATGCAAGGGTCATGGGCACAAAAGTTGTAGCCCTATGTCTTAGGGTCCTATGTGTAAAATTTCGTGCTAGTCCGAGATGGGTAGACGGTGATACAGTCAAAATACTGTGAGATGTACTAATATAAGGAAAAAACTTGCGAAAATTGCCATCAAAAAGGGGAATTTTTTTTTGAAATGTTGATTTAAGGGTCCGTTTCCACTCCAATATATTCATTTACCCATGAGATCTCTTGGGGAAAAATATCGAAAGAGTTGAACACGAGGGCAATACATTTCGGAGAAATTAGTGAAATCTCCAATTCACCAAAGGGGTACCCCTTTCAGAAATCTTCGATTTCTCTAATATCGATTCGAGCAATGTTTTCATAGTGAATACTAATATAATATGTAAGGGTCATGGGCACAAAACTTGTAGCCCTATGTCTTAGGGTCCTATGTGTAAAATTTCGTGCTAGTCCGAGATGGGTAGACGGTGATACAGTCAAAATACTGTGAGATGTACTAATATAAGGAAAAAACTTGCGAAAATTGCCATCAAAAAGGGGAATTTTTTTTTGAAATGTTGATTTAAGGGTCCGTTTCCACTCCAATATATTCATTTACCCATGAGATCTCTTGGGGAAAAATATCGAAAGAGTTGAACACGAGGGCAATACATTTCGGAGAAATTAGTGAAATCTCCAATTCACCAAAGGGGTACCCCTTTCAGAAATCTTCGATTTCTCTAATATCGATTCGAGCAATGTTTTCATAGTGAATACTAAATAATATGCAAGGGTCATGGGCACAAAACTTGTAGCCCTATGTCTTAGGGTCCTATGTGTAAAATTTCGTGCTATTCCGAGATGGGTAGACGGTGATACAGTCAAAATACTGTGAGATGTACTAATATAAGGAAAAAACTTGCGAAAATTGCCATCAAAAAGGGGAACTTTTTTTGAAATGTTGATTTAAGGGTCCGTTTCCACTCCAATATATTCATTTACCCATGAGATCTCTTGGGGAAAAATATCAAACGAGTTGAACACGAGGGCAATACATTTCGGAGAAATTAGTGAAATCTCCAATTCACCAAAGGGGTACCCCTTTCAGAAATCTTCGATTTCTCTAATATCGATTCGAGCAATGTTTTCATAGTGAATACTAAATAATATGCAAGGGTCATGGGCACAAAAGTTGTAGCCCTATGTCTTAGGGTCCTATGTGTAAAATTTCGTGCTAGTCCGAGATGGGTAGACGGTGATACAGTCAAAATACTATGAGATGTACTAATATAAGGAAAAAACATGCGAAAATTGCCATCAAAAAGGGGAATTTTTTTTTGAAATGTTGATTTAAGGGTCCGTTTCCACTCCAATATATTCATTTACCCATGAGATCTCTTGGGGAAAAATATCGAACGAGTTGAACACGAGGGCAATACATTTTGGAGAAATTAGTGAAATCTCCAATTCACCAAAGGGGTACCCCTTTCAGAAATCTTCGATTTCTCTAATATCGATTCGAGCAATGTTTTCATAGTGAATACTAAATAATATGCAAGGGTCATGGGCACAAAAGTTGTAGCCCTATGTCTTAGGGTCCTATGTGTAAAATTTCGTGCTAGTCCGAGATGGGTAGACGGTGATACAGTCAAAATACTGTGAGATGTACTAATATAAGGAAAAAACTTGCGAAAATTGCCATCAAAAAGGGGAATTTTTTTTTGAAATGTTGATTTAAGGGTCCGTTTCCACTCCAATATATTCATTTACCCATGAGATCTCTTGGGGAAAAATATCGAAAGAGTTGAACACGAGGGCAATACATTTCGGAGAAATTAGTGAAATCTCCAATTCACCAAAGGGGTACCCCTTTCAGAAATCTTCGATTTCTCTAATATCGATTCGAGCAATGTTTTCATAGTGAATACTAAATAATATGCAAGGGTCATGGGCAGAAAACTTGTAGCCCTATGTCTTAGGGTCCTATTTGTAAAATTTCGTGCTAGTCCGAGATGGGTAGACGGTGATACAGTCAAAATACTGTGAGATGTACTAATATAAGGAAAAAACTTGCGAAAATTGCCATCAAAAAGGGGAACTTTTTTTGAAATGTTGATTTAAGGGTCCGTTTCCACTCCAATATATTCATTTACCCATGAGATCTCTTGGGGAAAAATATCGAAAGAGTTGAACACGAGGGCAATACATTTCGGAGAAAGTAGTGAAATCTCCAATTCACCAAAGGGGTACCCCTTTCAGAAATCTTCGATTTCTCTAATATCGATTCGAGCAATGTTTTCATAGTGAATACTAAATAATATGCAAGGGTCATGGGCACAAAACTTGTAGCCCTATGTCTTAGGGTCCTATGTGTAAAATTTCGTGCTATTCCGAGATGGGTAGACGGTGATACAGTCAAAATACTGTGAGATGTACTAATATAAGGAAAAAACTTGCGAAAATTGCCATCAAAAAGGGGAACTTTTTTTGAAATGTTGATTTAAGGGTCCGTTTCCACTCCAATATATTCATTTACCCATGAGATCTCTTGGGGAAAAATATCAAACGAGTTGAACACGAGGGCAATACATTTCGGAGAAATTAGTGAAATCTCCAATTCACCAAAGGGGTACCCCTTTCAGAAATCTTCGATTTCTCTAATATCGATTCGAGCAATGTTTTCATAGTGAATACTAAATAATATGCAAGGGTCATGGGCACAAAAGTTGTAGCCCTATGTCTTAGGGTCCTATGTGTAAAATTTCGTGCTAGTCCGAGATGGGTAGACGGTGATACAGTCAAAATACTATGAGATGTACTAATATAAGGAAAAAACATGCGAAAATTGCCATCAAAAAGGGGAATTTTTTTTTGAAATGTTGATTTAAGGGTCCGTTTCCACTCCAATATATTCATTTACCCATGAGATCTCTTGGGGAAAAATATCGAACGAGTTGAACACGAGGGCAATACATTTTGGAGAAATTAGTGAAATCTCCAATTCACCAAAGGGGTACCCCTTTCAGAAATCTTCGATTTCTCTAATATCGATTCGAGCAATGTTTTCATAGTGAATACTAAATAATATGCAAGGGTCATGGGCACAAAAGTTGTAGCCCTATGTCTTAGGGTCCTATGTGTAAAATTTCGTGCTAGTCCGAGATGGGTAGACGGTGATACAGTCAAAATACTGTGAGATGTACTAATATAAGGAAAAAACTTGCGAAAATTGCCATCAAAAAGGGGAATTTTTTTTTGAAATGTTGATTTAAGGGTCCGTTTCCACTCCAATATATTCATTTACCCATGAGATCTCTTGGGGAAAAATATCGAAAGAGTTGAACACGAGGGCAATACATTTCAGAGAAATTAGTGAAATCTCCAATTCACCAAAGGGGTACCCCTTTCAGAAATCTTCGATTTCTCTAATATCGATTCGAGCAATGTTTTCATAGTGAATACTAAATAAAATGCAAGGGTCATGGGCACAAAACTTGTAGCCCTATGTCTTAGGGTCCTATGTGTAAAATTTCGTGCTATTCCGAGATGGGTAGACGGTGATACAGTCAAAATACTGTGAGATGTACTAATATAAGGAAAAAACTTGCGAAAATTGCCATCAAAAAGGGGAACTTTTTTTGAAATGTTGATTTAAGGGTCCGTTTCCACTCCAATATATTCATTTACCCATGAGATCTCTTGGGGAAAAATATCAAACGAGTTGAACACGAGGGCAATACATTTCGGAGAAATTAGTGAAATCTCCAATTCACCAAAGGGGTACCCCTTTCAGAAATCTTCGATTTCTCTAATATCGATTCGAGCAATGTTTTCATAGTGAATACTAAATAATATGCAAGGGTCATGGGCACAAAAGTTGTAGCCCTATGTCTTAGGGTCCTATGTGTAAAATTTCGTGCTAGTCCGAGATGGGTAGACGGTGATACAGTCAAAATACTATGAGATGTACTAATATAAGGAAAAAACATGCGAAAATTGCCATCAAAAAGGGGAATTTTTTTTTGAAATGTTGATTTAAGGGTCCGTTTCCACTCCAATATATTCATTTACCCATGAGATCTCTTGGGGAAAAATATCGAACGAGTTGAACACGAGGGCAATACATTTTGGAGAAATTAGTGAAATCTCCAATTCACCAAAGGGGTACCCCTTTCAGAAATCTTCGATTTCTCTAATATCGATTCGAGCAATGTTTTCATAGTGAATACTAAATAATATGCAAGGGTCATGGGCACAAAAGTTGTAGCCCTATGTCTTAGGGTCCTATGTGTAAAATTTCGTGCTAGTCCGAGATGGGTAGACGGTGATACAGTCAAAATACTGTGAGATGTACTAATATAAGGAAAAAACTTGCGAAAATTGCCATCAAAAAGGGGAATTTTTTTTTGAAATGTTGATTTAAGGGTCCGTTTCCACTCCAATATATTCATTTACCCATGAGATCTCTTGGGGAAAAATATCGAAAGAGTTGAACACGAGGGCAATACATTTCGGAGAAATTAGTGAAATCTCCAATTCACCAAAGGGGTACCCCTTTCAGAAATCTTCGATTTCTCTAATATCGATTCGAGCAATGTTTTCATAGTGAATACTAAATAATATGCAAGGGTCATGGGCACAAAACTTGTAGCCCTATGTCTTAGGGTCCTATGTGTAAAATTTCGTGCTATTCCGAGATGGGTAGACGGTGATACAGTCAAAATACTGTGAGATGTACTAATATAAGGAAAAAACTTGCGAAAATTGCCATCAAAAAGGGGAACTTTTTTTGAAATGTTGATTTAAGGGTCCGTTTCCACTCCAATATATTCATTTACCCATGAGATCTCTTGGGGAAAAATATCAAACGAGTTGAACATGAGGGCAATACATTTCGGAGAAATTAGTGAAATCTCCAATTCACCAAAGGGGTACCCCTTTCAGAAATCTTCGATTTCTCTAATATCGATTCGAGCAATGTTTTCATAGTGAATACTAAATAATATGCAAGGGTCATGGGCACAAAAGTTGTAGCCCTATGTCTTAGGGTCCAATGTGTAAAATTTCGTGCTAGTCCGAGATGGGTAGACGGTGATACAGTCAAAATACTATGAGATGTACTAATATAAGGAAAAAACATGCGAAAATTGCCATCAAAATGGGGAATTTTTTTTTGAAATGTTGATTTAAGGGTCCGTTTCCACTCCAATATATTCATTTACCCATGAGATCTCTTGGGGAAAAATATCGAACGAGTTGAACACGAGGGCAATACATTTTGGAGAAATTAGTGAAATCTCCAATTCACCAAAGGGGTACCCCTTTCAGAAATCTTCGATTTCTCTAATATCGATTCGAGCAATGTTTTCATAGTGAATACTAAATAATATGCAAGGGTCATGGGCACAAAAGTTGTAGCCCTATGTCTTAGGGTCCTATGTGTAAAATTTCGTGCTAGTCCGAGATGGGTAGACGGTGATACAGTCAAAATACTGTGAGATGTACTAATATAAGGAAAAAACTTGCGAAAATTGCCATCAAAAAGGGGAATTTTTTTTTGAAATGTTGATTTAAGGGTCCGTTTCCACTCCAATATATTCATTTACCCATGAGATCTCTTGGGGAAAAATATCGAAAGAGTTGAACACGAGGGCAATACATTTCAGAGAAATTAGTGAAATCTCCAATTCACCAAAGGGGTACCCCTTTCAGAAATCTTCGATTTCTCTAATATCGATTCGAGCAATGTTTTCATAGTGAATACTAAATAATATGCAAGGGTCATGGGCACAAAACTTGTAGCCCTATGTCTTAGGGTCCTATGTGTAAAATTTCGTGCTATTCCGAGATGGGTAGACGGTGATACAGTCAAAATACTGTGAGATGTACTAATATAAGGAAAAAACTTGCGAAAATTGCCATCAAAAAGGGGAACTTTTTTTGAAATGTTGATTTAAGGGTCCGTTTCCACTCCAATATATTCATTTACCCATGAGATCTCTTGGGGAAAAATATCAAACGAGTTGAACACGAGGGCAATACATTTCGGAGAAATTAGTGAAATCTCCAATTCACCAAAGGGGTACCCCTTTCAGAAATCTTCGATTTCTCTAATATCGATTCGAGCAATGTTTTCATAGTGAATACTAAATAATATGCAAGGGTCATGGGCACAAAAGTTGTAGCCCTATGTCTTAGGGTCCTATGTGTAAAATTTCGTGCTAGTCCGAGATGGGTAGACGGTGATACAGTCAAAATCCTATGAGATGTACTAATATAAGGAAAAAACTTGCGAAAATTGCCATCAAAAAGGGGAATTTTTTTTTGAAATGTTGATTTAAGGGTCCGTTTCCACTCCAATATATTCATTTACCCATGAGATCTCTTGGGGAAAAATATCGAACGAGTTGAACACGAGGGCAATACATTTTGGAGAAATTAGTGAAATCTCCAATTCACCAAAGGGGTACCCCTTTCAGAAATCTTCGATTTCTCTAATATCGATTCGAGCAATGTTTTCATAGTGAATACTAATATAATATGCAAGGGTCATGGGCACAAAAGTTGTAGCCCTATGTCTTAGGGTCCTATGTGTAAAATTTCGTGCTAGTCCGAGATGGGTAGACGGTGATACAGTCAAAATACTGTGAGATGTACTAATATAAGGAAAAAACTTGCGAAAATTGCCATCAAAAAGGGGAATTTTTTTTTGAAATGTTGATTTAAGGGTCCGTTTCCACTCCAATATATTCATTTACCCATGAGATCTCTTGGGGAAAAATATCGAACGAGTTGAACACGAGGGCAATACATTTTGGAGAAATTAGTGAAATCTCCAATTCACCAAAGGGGTACCCCTTTCAGAAATCTTCGATTTCTCTAATATCGATTCGAGCAATGTTTTCATAGTGAATACTAAATAATATGCAAGGGTCATGGGCACAAAAGTTGTAGCCCTATGTCTTAGGGTCCTATGTGTAAAATTTCGTGCTAGTCCGAGATGGGTAGACGGTGATACAGTCAAAATACTGTGAGATGTACTAATATAAGGAAAAAACTTGCGAAAATTGCCATCAAAAAGGGGAATTTTTTTTTGAAATGTTGATTTAAGGGTCCGTTTCCACTCCAATATATTCATTTACCCATGAGATCTCTTGGGGAAAAATATCGAAAGAGTTGAACACGAGGGCAATACATTTCAGAGAAATTAGTGAAATCTCCAATTCACCAAAGGGGTACCCCTTTCAGAAATCTTCGATTTCTCTAATATCGATTCGAGCAATGTTTTCATAGTGAATACTAAATAATATGCAAGGGTCATGGGCACAAAAGTTGTAGCCCTATGTCTTAGGGTCCTATGTGTAAAATTTCGTGCTAGTCCGAGATGGGTAGACGGTGATACAGTCAAAATACTGTGAGATGTACTAATATAAGGAAAAAACTTGCGAAAATTGCCATCAAAAAGGGGAATTTTTTTTTGAAATGTTGATTTAAGGGTCCGTTTCCACTCCAATATATTCATTTACCCATGAGATCTCTTGGGGAAAAATATCGAAAGAGTTGAACACGAGGGCAATACATTTCGGAGAAATTAGTGAAATCTCCAATTCACCAAAGGGGTACCCCTTTCAGAAATCTTCGATTTCTCTAATATCGATTCGAGCAATGTTTTCATAGTGAATACTAAATAATATGCAAGGGTCATGGGCACAAAACTTGTAGCCCTATGTCTTAGGGTCCTATGTGTAAAATTTCGTGCTATTCCGAGATGGGTAGACGGTGATACAGTCAAAATACTGTGAGATGTACTAATATAAGGAAAAAACTTGCGAAAATTGCCATCAAAAAGGGGAACTTTTTTTGAAATGTTGATTTAAGGGTCCGTTTCCACTCCAATATATTCATTTACCCATGAGATCTCTTGGGGAAAAATATCAAACGAGTTGAACACGAGGGCAATACATTTCGGAGAAATTAGTGAAATCTCCAATTCACCAAAGGGGTACCCCTTTCAGAAATCTTCGATTTCTCTAATATCGATTCGAGCAATGTTTTCATAGTGAATACTAAATAATATGCAAGGGTCATGGGCACAAAAGTTGTAGCCCTATGTCTTAGGGTCCTATGTGTAAAATTTCGTGCTAGTCCGAGATGGGTAGACGGTGATACAGTCAAAATACTATGAGATGTACTAATATAAGGAAAAAACATGCGAAAATTGCCATCAAAATGGGGAATTTTTTTTTGAAATGTTGATTTAAGGGTCCGTTTCCACTCCAATATATTCATTTACCCATGAGATCTCTTGGGGAAAAATATCGAACGAGTTGAACACGAGGGCAATACATTTTGGAGAAATTAGTGAAATCTCCAATTCACCAAAGGGGTACCCCTTTCAGAAATCTTCGATTTCTCTAATATCGATTCGAGCAATGTTTTCATAGTGAATACTAAATAATATGCAAGGGTCATGGGCACAAAAGTTGTAGCCCTATGTCTTAGGGTCCTATGTGTAAAATTTCGTGCTAGTCCGAGATGGGTAGACGGTGATACAGTCAAAATACTGTGAGATGTACTAATATAAGGAAAAAACTTGCGAAAATTGCCATCAAAAAGGGGAATTTTTTTTTGAAATGTTGATTTAAGGGTCCGTTTCCACTCCAATATATTCATTTACCCATGAGATCTCTTGGGGAAAAATATCGAAAGAGTTGAACACGAGGGCAATACATTTCAGAGAAATTAGTGAAATCTCCAATTCACCAAAGGGGTACCCCTTTCAGAAATCTTCGATTTCTCTAATATCGATTCGAGCAATGTTTTCATAGTGAATACTAAATAATATGCAAGGGTCATGGGCACAAAACTTGTAGCCCTATGTCTTAGGGTCCTATGTGTAAAATTTCGTGCTATTCCGAGATGGGTAGACGGTGATACAGTCAAAATACTGTGAGATGTACTAATATAAGGAAAAAACTTGCGAAAATTGCCATCAAAAAGGGGAACTTTTTTTGAAATGTTGATTTAAGGGTCCGTTTCCACTCCAATATATTCATTTACCCATGAGATCTCTTGGGGAAAAATATCAAACGAGTTGAACACGAGGGCAATACATTTCGGAGAAATTAGTGAAATCTCCAATTCACCAAAGGGGTACCCCTTTCAGAAATCTTCGATTTCTCTAATATCGATTCGAGCAATGTTTTCATAGTGAATACTAAATAATATGCAAGGGTCATGGGCACAAAAGTTGTAGCCCTATGTCTTAGGGTCCTATGTGTAAAATTTCGTGCTAGTCCGAGATGGGTAGACGGTGATACAGTCAAAATCCTATGAGATGTACTAATATAAGGAAAAAACTTGCGAAAATTGCCATCAAAAAGGGGAATTTTTTTTTGAAATGTTGATTTAAGGGTCCGTTTCCACTCCAATATATTCATTTACCCATGAGATCTCTTGGGGAAAAATATCGAACGAGTTGAACACGAGGGCAATACATTTTGGAGAAATTAGTGAAATCTCCAATTCACCAAAGGGGTACCCCTTTCAGAAATCTTCGATTTCTCTAATATCGATTCGAGCAATGTTTTCATAGTGAATACTAATATAATATGCAAGGGTCATGGGCACAAAAGTTGTAGCCCTATGTCTTAGGGTCCTATGTGTAAAATTTCGTGCTAGTCCGAGATGGGTAGACGGTGATACAGTCAAAATACTGTGAGATGTACTAATATAAGGAAAAAACTTGCGAAAATTGCCATCAAAAAGGGGAATTTTTTTTTGAAATGTTGATTTAAGGGTCCGTTTCCACTCCAATATATTCATTTACCCATGAGATCTCTTGGGGAAAAATATCGAACGAGTTGAACACGAGGGCAATACATTTTGGAGAAATTAGTGAAATCTCCAATTCACCAAAGGGGTACCCCTTTCAGAAATCTTCGATTTCTCTAATATCGATTCGAGCAATGTTTTCATAGTGAATACTAAATAATATGCAAGGGTCATGGGCACAAAAGTTGTAGCCCTATGTCTTAGGGTCCTATGTGTAAAATTTCGTGCTAGTCCGAGATGGGTAGACGGTGATACAGTCAAAATACTGTGAGATGTACTAATATAAGGAAAAAACTTGCGAAAATTGCCATCAAAAAGGGGAATTTTTTTTTGAAATGTTGATTTAAGGGTCCGTTTCCACTCCAATATATTCATTTACCCATGAGATCTCTTGGGGAAAAATATCGAAAGAGTTGAACACGAGGGCAATACATTTCAGAGAAATTAGTGAAATCTCCAATTCACCAAAGGGGTACCCCTTTCAGAAATCTTCGATTTCTCTAATATCGATTCGAGCAATGTTTTCATAGTGAATACTAAATAATATGCAAGGGTCATGGGCACAAAACTTGTAGCCCTATGTCTTAGGGTCCTATGTGTAAAATTTCGTGCTATTCCGAGATGGGTAGACGGTGATACAGTCAAAATACTGTGAGATGTACTAATATAAGGAAAAAACTTGCGAAAATTGCCATCAAAAAGGGGAACTTTTTTTGAAATGTTGATTTAAGGGTCCGTTTCCACTCCAATATATTCATTTACCCATGAGATCTCTTGGGGAAAAATATCAAACGAGTTGAACACGAGGGCAATACATTTCGGAGAAATTAGTGAAATCTCCAATTCACCAAAGGGGTACCCCTTTCAGAAATCTTCGATTTCTCTAATATCGATTCGAGCAATGTTTTCATAGTGAATACTAAATAATATGCAAGGGTCATGGGCACAAAAGTTGTAGCCCTATGTCTTAGGGTCCTATGTGTAAAATTTCGTGCTAGTCCGAGATGGGTAAACGGTGATACAGACAAAATACTGTGAGATGTACTAATATAAGGAAAAAACTTGCGAAAATTGCCATCAAAAAGGGGAATTTTTTTTTGAAATGTTGATTTAAGGGTCCGTTTCCACTCCAATATATTCATTTACCCATGAGATCTCTTGGGGAAAAATATCGAACGAGTTGAACACGAGGGCAATACATTTTGGAGAAATTAGTGAAATCTCCAATTCACCAAAGGGGTACCCCTTTCAGAAATCTTCGATTTCTCTAATATCGATTCGAGCAATGTTTTCATAGTGAATACTAATATAATATGCAAGGGTCATGGGCACAAAAGTTGTAGCCCTATGTCTTAGGGTCCTATGTGTAAAATTTCGTGCTAGTCCGAGATGGGTAGACGGTGATACAGTCAAAATACTGTGAGATGTACTAATATAAGGAAAAAACTTGCGAAAATTGCCATCAAAAAGGGGAATTTTTTTTTGAAATGTTGATTTAAGGGTCCGTTTCCACTCCAATATATTCATTTACCCATGAGATCTCTTGGGGAAAAATATCGAAAGAGTTGAACACGAGGGCAATACATTTCGGAGAAATTAGTGAAATCTCCAATTCACCAAAGGGGTACCCCTTTCAGAAATCTTCGATTTCTCTAATATCGATTCGAGCAATGTTTTCATAGTGAATACTAAATAATATGCAAGGGTCATGGGCACAAAACTTGTAGCCCTATGTCTTAGGGTCCTATGTGTAAAATTTCGTGCTATTCCGAGATGGGTAGACGGTGATACAGTCAAAATACTATGAGATGTACTAATATAAGGAAAAAACATGCGAAAATTGCCATCAAAAAGGGGAATTTTTTTTTGAAATGTTGATTTAAGGGTCCGTTTCCACTCCAATATATTCATTTACCCATGAGATCTCTTGGGGAAAAATATCGAAAGAGTTGAACACGAGGGCAATACATTTCAGAGAAATTAGTGAAATCTCCAATTCACCAAAGGGGTACCCCTTTCAGAAATCTTCGATTTCTCTAATATCGATTCGAGCAATGTTTTCATAGTGAATACTAAATAATATGCAAGGGTCATGGGCACAAAACTTGTAGCCCTATGTCTTAGGGTCCTATGTGTAAAATTTCGTGCTATTCCGAGATGGGTAGACGGTGATACAGTCAAAATACTGTGAGATGTACTAATATAAGGAAAAAACTTGCGAAAATTGCCATCAAAAAGGGGAACTTTTTTTGAAATGTTGATTTAAGGGTCCGTTTCCACTCCAATATATTCATTTACCCATGAGATCTCTTGGGGAAAAATATCAAACGAGTTGAACACGAGGGCAATACATTTCGGAGAAATTAGTGAAATCTCCAATTCACCAAAGGGGTACCCCTTTCAGAAATCTTCGATTTCTCTAATATCGATTCGAGCAATGTTTTCATAGTGAATACTAAATAATATGCAAGGGTCATGGGCACAAAAGTTGTAGCCCTATGTCTTAGGGTCCTATGTGTAAAATTTCGTGCTAGTCCGAGATGGGTAGACGGTGATACAGTCAAAATACTATGAGATGTACTAATATAAGGAAAAAACATGCGAAAATTGCCATCAAAAAGGGGAATTTTTTTTTGAAATGTTGATTTAAGGGTCCGTTTCCACTCCAATATATTCATTTACCCATGAGATCTCTTGGGGAAAAATATCGAACGAGTTGAACACGAGGGCAATACATTTTGGAGAAATTAGTGAAATCTCCAATTCACCAAAGGGGTACCCCTTTCAGAAATCTTCGATTTCTCTAATATCGATTCGAGCAATGTTTTCATAGTGAATACTAAATAATATGCAAGGGTCATGGGCACAAAAGTTGTAGCCCTATGTCTTAGGGTCCTATGTGTAAAATTTCGTGCTAGTCCGAGATGGGTAGACGGTGATACAGTCAAAATACTGTGAGATGTACTAATATAAGGAAAAAACTTGCGAAAATTGCCATCAAAAAGGGGAATTTTTTTTTGAAATGTTGATTTAAGGGTCCGTTTCCACTCCAATATATTCATTTACCCATGAGATCTCTTGGGGAAAAATATCGAAAGAGTTGAACACGAGGGCAATACATTTCGGAGAAATTAGTGAAATCTCCAATTCACCAAAGGGGTACCCCTTTCAGAAATCTTCGATTTCTCTAATATCGATTCGAGCAATGTTTTCATAGTGAATACTAAATAATATGCAAGGGTCATGGGCACAAAACTTGTAGCCCTATGTCTTAGGGTCCTATGTGTAAAATTTCGTGCTATTCCGAGATGGGTAGACGGTGATACAGTCAAAATACTGTGAGATGTACTAATATAAGGAAAAAACTTGCGAAAATTGCCATCAAAAAGGGGAACTTTTTTTGAAATGTTGATTTAAGGGTCCGTTTCCACTCCAATATATTCATTTACCCATGAGATCTCTTGGGGAAAAATATCAAACGAGTTGAACACGAGGGCAATACATTTCGGAGAAATTAGTGAAATCTCCAATTCACCAAAGGGGTACCCCTTTCAGAAATCTTCGATTTCTCTAATATCGATTCGAGCAATGTTTTCATAGTGAATACTAATATAATATTCAAGGGTCATGGGCACAAAAGTTGTAGCCCTATGTCTTAGGGTCCTATGTGTAAAATTTCGTGCTAGTCCGAGATGGGTAGACGGTGATACAGTCAAAATACTGTGAGATGTACTAATATAAGGAAAAAACTTGCGAAAATTGCCATCAAAAAGGGGAATTTTTTTTTGAAATGTTGATTTAAGGGTCCGTTTCCACTCCAATATATTCATTTACCCATGAGATCTCTTGGGGAAAAATATCGAAAGAGTTGAACACGAGGGCAATACATTTCGGAGAAATTAGTGAAATCTCCAATTCACCAAAGGGGTACCCCTTTCAGAAATCTTCGATTTCTCTAATATCGATTCGAGCAATGTTTTCATAGTGAATACTAAATAATATGCAAGGGTCATGGGCACAAAACTTGTAGCCCTATGTCTTAGGGTCCTATGTGTAAAATTTCGTGCTATTCCGAGATGGGTAGACGGTGATACAGTCAAAATACTGTGAGATGTACTAATATAAGGAAAAAACTTGCGAAAATTGCCATCAAAAAGGGGAACTTTTTTTGAAATGTTGATTTAAGGGTCCGTTTCCACTCCAATATATTCATTTACCCATGAGATCTCTTGGGGAAAAATATCAAACGAGTTGAACACGAGGGCAATACATTTCGGAGAAATTAGTGAAATCTCCAATTCAACAAAGGGGTACCCCTTTCAGAAATCTTCGATTTCTCTAATATCGATTCGAGCAATGTTTTCATAGTGAATACTAAATAATATGCAAGGGTCATGGGCACAAAAGTTGTAGCCCTATGTCTTAGGGTCCTATGTGTAAAATTTCGTGCTAGTCCGAGATGGGTAGACGGTGATACAGTCAAAATACTATGAGATGTACTAATATAAGGAAAAAACATGCGAAAATTGCCATCAAAAAGGGGAATTTTTTTTTGAAATGTTGATTTAAGGGTCCGTTTCCACTCCAATATATTCATTTACCCATGAGATCTCTTGGGGAAAAATATCGAACGAGTTGAACACGAGGGCAATACATTTTGGAGAAATTAGTGAAATCTCCAATTCACCAAAGGGGTACCCCTTTCAGAAATCTTCGATTTCTCTAATATCGATTCGAGCAATGTTTTCATAGTGAATACTAAATAATATGCAAGGGTCATGGGCACAAAAGTTGTAGCCCTATGTCTTAGGGTCCTATGTGTAAAATTTCGTGCTAGTCCGAGATGGGTAGACGGTGATACAGTCAAAATACTGTGAGATGTACTAATATAAGGAAAAAACTTGCGAAAATTGCCATCAAAAAGGGGAATTTTTTTTTGAAATGTTGATTTAAGGGTCCGTTTCCACTCCAATATATTCATTTACCCATGAGATCTCTTGGGGAAAAATATCGAAAGAGTTGAACACGAGGGCAATACATTTCGGAGAAATTAGTGAAATCTCCAATTCACCAAAGGGGTACCCCTTTCAGAAATCTTCGATTTCTCTAATATCGATTCGAGCAATGTTTTCATAGTGAATACTAAATAATATGCAAGGGTCATGGGCACAAAACTTGTAGCCCTATGTCTTAGGGTCCTATGTGTAAAATTTCGTGCTATTCCGAGATGGGTAGACGGTGATACAGTCAAAATACTGTGAGATGTACTAATATAAGGAAAAAACTTGCGAAAATTGCCATCAAAAAGGGGAACTTTTTTTGAAATGTTGATTTAAGGGTCCGTTTCCACTCCAATATATTCATTTACCCATGAGATCTCTTGGGGAAAAATATCAAACGAGTTGAACACGAGGGCAATACATTTCGGAGAAATTAGTGAAATCTCCAATTCACCAAAGGGGTACCCCTTTCAGAAATCTTCGATTTCTCTAATATCGATTCGAGCAATGTTTTCATAGTGAATACTAATATAATATGCAAGGGTCATGGGCACAAAAGTTGTAGCCCTATGTCTTAGGGTCCTATGTGTAAAATTTCGTGCTAGTCCGAGATGGGTAGACGGTGATACAGTCAAAATACTGTGAGATGTACTAATATAAGGAAAAAACTTGCGAAAATTGCCATCAAAAAGGGGAATTTTTTTTTGAAATGTTGATTTAAGGGTCCGTTTCCACTCCAATATATTCATTTACCCATGAGATCTCTTGGGGAAAAATATCGAAAGAGTTGAACACGAGGGCAATACATTTCGGAGAAATTAGTGAAATCTCCAATTCACCAAAGGGGTACCCCTTTCAGAAATCTTCGATTTCTCTAATATCGATTCGAGCAATGTTTTCATAGTGAATACTAAATAATATGCAAGGGTCATGGGCACAAAACTTGTAGCCCTATGTCTTAGGGTCCTATGTGTAAAATTTCGTGCTATTCCGAGATGGGTAGACGGTGATACAGTCAAAATACTGTGAGATGTACTAATATAAGGAAAAAACTTGCGAAAATTGCCATCAAAAAGGGGAACTTTTTTTGAAATGTTGATTTAAGGGTCCGTTTCCACTCCAATATATTCATTTACCCATGAGATCTCTTGGGGAAAAATATCAAACGAGTTGAACACGAGGGCAATACATTTCGGAGAAATTAGTGAAATCTCCAATTCAACAAAGGGGTACCCCTTTCAGAAATCTTCGATTTCTCTAATATCGATTCGAGCAATGTTTTCATAGTGAATACTAAATAATATGCAAGGGTCATGGGCACAAAAGTTGTAGCCCTATGTCTTAGGGTCCTATGTGTAAAATTTCGTGCTAGTCCGAGATGGGTAGACGGTGATACAGTCAAAATACTATGAGATGTACTAATATAAGGAAAAAACATGCGAAAATTGCCATCAAAAAGGGGAATTTTTTTTTGAAATGTTGATTTAAGGGTCCGTTTCCACTCCAATATATTCATTTACCCATGAGATCTCTTGGGGAAAAATATCGAACGAGTTGAACACGAGGGCAATACATTTTGGAGAAATTAGTGAAATCTCCAATTCACCAAAGGGGTACCCCTTTCAGAAATCTTCGATTTCTCTAATATCGATTCGAGCAATGTTTTCATAGTGAATACTAAATAATATGCAAGGGTCATGGGCACAAAAGTTGTAGCCCTATGTCTTAGGGTCCTATGTGTAAAATTTCGTGCTAGTCCGAGATGGGTAGACGGTGATACAGTCAAAATACTGTGAGATGTACTAATATAAGGAAAAAACTTGCGAAAATTGCCATCAAAAAGGGGAATTTTTTTTTGAAATGTTGATTTAAGGGTCCGTTTCCACTCCAATATATTCATTTACCCATGAGATCTCTTGGGGAAAAATATCAAACGAGTTGAACACGAGGGCAATACATTTCGGAGAAATTAGTGAAATCTCCAATTCACCAAAGGGGTACCCCTTTCAGAAATCTTCGATTTCTCTAATATCGATTCGAGCAATGTTTTCATAGTGAATACTAAATAATATGCAAGGGTCATGGGCACAAAAGTTGTAGCCCTATGTCTTAGGGTCCTATGTGTAAAATTTCGTGCTAGTCCGAGATGGGTAGACGGTGATACAGTCAAAATACTGTGAGATGTACTAATATAAGGAAAAAACTTGCGAAAATTGCCATCAAAAAGGGGAATTTTTTTTTGAAATGTTGATTTAAGGGTCCGTTTCCACTCCAATATATTCATTTACCCATGAGATCTCTTGGGGAAAAATATCGAAAGAGTTGAACACGAGGGCAATACATTTCGGAGAAATTAGTGAAATCTCCAATTCACCAAAGGGGTACCCCTTTCAGAAATCTTCGATTTCTCTAATATCGATTCGAGCAATGTTTTCATAGTGAATACTAAATAATATGCAAGGGTCATGGGCACAAAAGTTGTAGCCCTATGTCTTAGGGTCCTATGTGTAAAATTTCGTGCTAGTCCGAGATGGGTAGACGGTGATACAGTCAAAATACTGTGAGATGTACTAATATAAGGAAAAAACTTGCGAAAATTGCCATCAAAAAGGGGAATTTTTTTTTGAAATGTTGATTTAAGGGTCCGTTTCCACTCCAATATATTCATTTACCCATGAGATCTCTTGGGGAAAAATATCGAAAGAGTTGAACACGAGGGCAATACATTTCGGAGAAATTAGTGAAATCTCCAATTCACCAAAGGGGTACCCCTTTCAGAAATCTTCGATTTCTCTAATATCGATTCGAGCAATGTTTTCATAGTGAATACTAAATAATATGCAAGGGTCATGGGCACAAAACTTGTAGCCCTATATCTTAGGGTCCTATGTGTAAAATTTCGTGCTATTCCGAGATGGGTAGACGGTGATACAGTCAAAATACTGTGAGATGTACTAATATAAGGAAAAAACTTGCGAAAATTGCCATCAAAAAGGGGAACTTTTTTTGAAATGTTGATTTAAGGGTCCGTTTCCACTCCAATATATTCATTTACCCATGAGATCTCTTGGGGAAAAATATCAAACGAGTTGAACACGAGGGCAATACATTTCGGAGAAATTAGTGAAATCTCCAATTCACCAAAGGGGTACCCCTTTCAGAAATCTTCGATTTCTCTAATATCGATTCGAGCAATGTTTTCATAGTGAATACTAAATAATATGCAAGGGTCATGGGCACAAAAGTTGTAGCCCTATGTCTTAGGGTCCTATGTGTAAAATTTCGTGCTAGTCCGAGATGGGTAGACGGTGATACAGTCAAAATCCTATGAGATGTACTAATATAAGGAAAAAACTTGCGAAAATTGCCATCAAAAAGGGGAATTTTTTTTTGAAATGTTGATTTAAGGGTCCGTTTCCACTCCAATATATTCATTTACCCATGAGATCTCTTGGGGAAAAATATCGAACGAGTTGAACACGAGGGCAATACATTTTGGAGAAATTAGTGAAATCTCCAATTCACCAAAGGGGTACCCCTTTCAGAAATCTTCGATTTCTCTAATATCGATTCGAGCAATGTTTTCATAGTGAATACTAAATAATATGCAAGGGTCATGGGCACAAAAGTTGTAGCCCTATGTCTTAGGGTCCTATGTGTAAAATTTCGTGCTAGTCCGAGATGGGTAGACGGTGATACAGTCAAAATACTGTGAGATGTACTAATATAAGGAAAAAACTTGCGAAAATTGCCATCAAAAAGGGGAATTTTTTTTTGAAATGTTGATTTAAGGGTCCGTTTCCACTCCAATATATTCATTTACCCATGAGATCTCTTGGGGAAAAATATCGAAAGAGTTGAACACGAGGGCAATACATTTCGGAGAAATTAGTGAAATCTCCAATTCACCAAAGGGGTACCCCTTTCAGAAATCTTCGATTTCTCTAATATCGATTCGAGCAATGTTTTCATAGTGAATACTAAATAATATGCAAGGGTCATGGGCACAAAACTTGTAGCCCTATGTCTTAGGGTCCTATGTGTAAAATTTCGTGCTATTCCGAGATGGGTAGACGGTGATACAGTCAAAATACTGTGAGATGTACTAATATAAGGAAAAAACTTGCGAAAATTGCCATCAAAAAGGGGAACTTTTTTTGAAATGTTGATTTAAGGGTCCGTTTCCACTCCAATATATTCATTTACCCATGAGATCTCTTGGGGAAAAATATCAAACGAGTTGAACACGAGGGCAATACATTTCGGAGAAATTAGTGAAATCTCCAATTCACCAAAGGGGTACCCCTTTCAGAAATCTTCGATTTCTCTAATATCGATTCGAGCAATGTTTTCATAGTGAATACTAAATAATATGCAAGGGTCATGGGCACAAAAGTTGTAGCCCTATGTCTTAGGGTCCTATGTGTAAAATTTCGTGCTAGTCCGAGATGGGTAGACGGTGATACAGTCAAAATACTGTGAGATGTACTAATATAAGGAAAAAACTTGCGAAAATTGCCATCAAAAAGGGGAATTTTTTTTTGAAATGTTGATTTAAGGGTCCGTTTCCACTCCAATATATTCATTTACCCATGAGATCTCTTGGGGAAAAATATCGAAAGAGTTGAACACGAGGGCAATACATTTCGGAGAAATTAGTGAAATCTCCAATTCACCAAAGGGGTACCCCTTTCAGAAATCTTCGATTTCTCTAATATCGATTCGAGCAATGTTTTCTTAGTGAATACTAAATAATATGCAAGGGTCATGGGCACAAAACTTGTAGCCCTATGTCTTAGGGTCCTATGTGTAAAATTTCGTGCTATTCCGAGATGGGTAGACGGTGATACAGTCAAAATACTGTGAGATGTACTAATATAAGGAAAAAACTTGCGAAAATTGCCATCAAAAAGGGGAACTTTTTTTGAAATGTTGATTTAAGGGTCCGTTTCCACTCCAATATATTCATTTACCCATGAGATCTCTTGGGGAAAAATATCAAACGAGTTGAACACGAGGGCAATACATTTCGGAGAAATTAGTGAAATCTCCAATTCACCAAAGGGGTACCCCTTTCAGAAATCTTCGATTTCTCTAATATCGATTCGAGCAATGTTTTCATAGTGAATACTAAATAATATGCAAGGGTCATGGGCACAAAACTTGTAGCCCTATGTCTTAGGGTCCTATGTGTAAAATTTCGTGCTAGTCCGAGATGGGTAGACGGTGATACAGTCAAAATCCTCTGAGATGTACTAATATAAGGAAAAAACTTGCGAAAATTGCCATCAAAAAGGGGAATTTTTTTTTGAAATGTTGATTTAAGGGTCCGTTTCCACTCCAATATATTCATTTACCCATGAGATCTCTTGGGGAAAAATATCGAACGAGTTGAACACGAGGGCAATACATTTTGGAGAAATTAGTGAAATCTCCAATTCACCAAAGGGGTACCCCTTTCAGAAATCTTCGATTTCTCTAATATCGATTCGAGCAATGTTTTCATAGTGAATACTAAATAATATGCAAGGGTCATGGGCACAAAAGTTGTAGCCCTATGTCTTAGGGTCCTATGTGTAAAATTTCGTGCTAGTCCGAGATGGGTAGACGGTGATACAGTCAAAATACTGTGAGATGTACTAATATAAGGAAAAAACTTGCGAAAATTGCCATCAAAAAGGGGAATTTTTTTTTGAAATGTTGATTTAAGGGTCCGTTTCCACTCCAATATATTCATTTACCCATGAGATCTCTTGGGGAAAAATATCGAAAGAGTTGAACACGAGGGCAATACATTTCGGAGAAATTAGTGAAATCTCCAATTCACCAAAGGGGTACCCCTTTCAGAAATCTTCGATTTCTCTAATATCGATTCGAGCAATGTTTTCATAGTGAATACTAGATAATATGCAAGGGTCATGGGCACAAAACTTGTAGCCCTATGTCTTAGGGTCCTATGTGTAAAATTTCGTGCTATTCCGAGATGGGTAGACGGTGATACAGTCAAAATACTGTGAGATGTACTAATATAAGGAAAAAACTTGCGAAAATTGCCATCAAAAAGGGGAACTTTTTTTGAAATGTTGATTTAAGGGTCCGTTTCCACTCCAATATATTCATTTACCCATGAGATCTCTTGGGGAAAAATATCGAAAGAGTTGAACACGAGGGCAATACATTTCGGAGAAATTAGTGAAATCTCCAATTCACCAAAGGGGTACCCCTTTCAGAAATCTTCGATTTCTCTAATATCGATTCGAGCAATGTTTTCATAGTGAATACTAAATAATATGCAAGGGTCATGGGCACAAAACTTGTAGCCCTATGTCTTAGGGTCCTATGTGTAAAATTTCGTGCTATTCCGAGATGGGTAGACGGTGATACAGTCAAAATACTGTGAGATGTACTAATATAAGGAAAAAACTTGCGAAAATTGCCATCAAAAAGGGGAACTTTTTTTGAAATGTTGATTTAAGGGTCCGTTTCCACTCCAATATATTCATTTACCCATGAGATCTCTTGGGGAAAAATATCAAACGAGTTGAACACGAGGGCAATACATTTCGGAGAAATTAGTGAAATCTCCAATTCACCAAAGGGGTACCCCTTTCAGAAATCTTCGATTTCTCTAATATCGATTCGAGCAATGTTTTCATAGTGAATACTAAATAATATGCAAGGGTCATGGGCACAAAAGTTGTAGCCCTATGTCTTAGGGTCCTATGTGTAAAATTTCGTGCTAGTCCGAGATGGGTAGACGGTGATACAGTCAAAATCCTATGAGATGTACTAATATAAGGAAAAAACTTGCGAAAATTGCCATCAAAAAGGGGAATTTTTTTTTGAAATGTTGATTTAAGGGTCCGTTTCCACTCCAATATATTCATTTACCCATGAGATCTCTTGGGGAAAAATATCGAACGAGTTGAACACGAGGGCAATACATTTTGGAGAAATTAGTGAAATCTCCAATTCACCAAAGGGGTACCCCTTTCAGAAATCTTCGATTTCTCTAATATCGATTCGAGCAATGTTTTCATAGTGAATACTAAATAATATGCAAGGGTCATGGGCACAAAAGTTGTAGCCCTATGTCTTAGGGTCCTATGTGTAAAATTTCGTGCTAGTCCGAGATGGGTAGACGGTGATACAGTCAAAATACTGTGAGATGTACTAATATAAGGAAAAAACTTGCGAAAATTGCCATCAAAAAGGGGAATTTTTTTTTGAAATGTTGATTTAAGGGTCCGTTTCCACTCCAATATATTCATTTACCCATGAGATCTCTTGGGGAAAAATATCGAAAGAGTTGAACACGAGGGCAATACATTTCGGAGAAATTAGTGAAATCTCCAATTCACCAAAGGGGTACCCCTTTCAGAAATCTTCGATTTCTCTAATATCGATTCGAGCAATGTTTTCATAGTGAATACTAGATAATATGCAAGGGTCATGGGCACAAAACTTGTAGCCCTATGTCTTAGGGTCCTATGTGTAAAATTTCGTGCTATTCCGAGATGGGTAGACGGTGATACAGTCAAAATACTGTGAGATGTACTAATATAAGGAAAAAACTTGCGAAAATTGCCATCAAAAAGGGGAACTTTTTTTGAAATGTTGATTTAAGGGTCCGTTTCCACTCCAATATATTCATTTACCCATGAGATCTCTTGGGGAAAAATATCAAACGAGTTGAACACGAGGGCAATACATTTCGGAGAAATTAGTGAAATCTCCAATTCACCAAAGGGGTACCCCTTTCAGAAATCTTCGATTTCTCTAATATCGATTCGAGCAATGTTTTCATAGTGAATACTAAATAATATGCAAGGGTCATGGGCACAAAAGTTGTAGCCCTATGTCTTAGGGTCCTATGTGTAAAATTTCGTGCTAGTCCGAGATGGGTAGACGGTGATACAGTCAAAATACTATGAGATGTACTAATATAAGGAAAAAACATGCGAAAATTGCCATCAAAAAGGGGAATTTTTTTTTGAAATGTTGATTTAAGGGTCCGTTTCCACTCCAATATATTCATTTACCCATGAGATCTCTTGGGGAAAAATATCGAACGAGTTGAACACGAGGGCAATACATTTTGGAGAAATTAGTGAAATCTCCAATTCACCAAAGGGGTACCCCTTTCAGAAATCTTCGATTTCTCTAATATCGATTCGAGCAATGTTTTCATAGTGAATACTAAATAGTATGCAAGGGTCATGGGCACAAAAGTTGTAGCCCTATGTCTTAGGGTCCTATGTGTAAAATTTCGTGCTAGTCCGAGATGGGTAGACGGTGATACAGTCAAAATACTGTGAGATGTACTAATATAAGGAAAAAACTTGCGAAAATTGCCATCAAAAAGGGGAATTTTTTTTTGAAATGTTGATTTAAGGGTCCGTTTCCACTCCAATATATTCATTTACCCATGAGATCTCTTGGGGAAAAATATCGAAAGAGTTGAACACGAGGGCAATACATTTCGGAGAAATTAGTGAAATCTCCAATTCACCAAAGGGGTACCCCTTTCAGAAATCTTCGATTTCTCTAATATCGATTCGAGCAATGTTTTCATAGTGAATACTAAATAATATGCAAGGGTCATGGGCACAAAACTTGTAGCCCTATGTCTTAGGGTCCTATGTGAAAAATTTCGTGCTATTCCGAGATGGGTAGACGGTGATACAGTCAAAATACTGTGAGATGTACTAATATAAGGAAAAAACTTGCGAAAATTGCCATCAAAAAGGGGAACTTTTTTTGAAATGTTGATTTAAGGGTCCGTTTCCACTCCAATATATTCATTTACCCATGAGATCTCTTGGGGAAAAATATCAAACGAGTTGAACACGAGGGCAATACATTTCGGAGAAATTAGTGAAATCTCCAATTCACCAAAGGGGTACCCCTTTCAGAAATCTTCGATTTCTCTAATATCGATTCGAGCAATGTTTTCATAGTGAATACTAAATAATATGCAAGGGTCATGGGCACAAAACTTGTAGCCCTATGTCTTAGGGTCCTATGTGTAAAATTTCGTGCTATTCCGAGATGGGTAGACGGTGATACAGTCAAAATACTGTGAGATGTACTAATATAAGGAAAAAACTTGCGAAAATTGCCATCAAAAAGGGGAACTTTTTTTGAAATGTTGATTTAAGGGTCCGTTTCCACTCCAATATATTCATTTACCCATGAGATCTCTTGGGGAAAAATATCAAACGAGTTGAACACGAGGGCAATACATTTCGGAGAAATTAGTGAAATCTCCAATTCACCAAAGGGGTACCCCTTTCAGAAATCTTCGATTTCTCTAATATCGATTCGAGCAATGTTTTCATAGTGAATACTAAATAATATGCAAGGGTCATGGGCACAAAAGTTGTAGCCCTATGTCTTAGGGTCCTATGTGTAAAATTTCGTGCTAGTCCGAGATGGGTAGACGGTGATACAGTCAAAATCCTATGAGATGTACTAATATAAGGAAAAAACTTGCGAAAATTGCCATCAAAAAGGGGAATTTTTTTTTGAAATGTTGATTTAAGGGTCCGTTTCCACTCCAATATATTCATTTACCCATGAGATCTCTTGGGGAAAAATATCGAAAGAGTTGAACACGAGGGCAATACATTTCAGAGAAATTAGTGAAATCTCCAATTCACCAAAGGGGTACCCCTTTCAGAAATCTTCGATTTCTCTAATATCGATTCGAGCAATGTTTTCATAGTGAATACTAAATAATATGCAAGGGTCATGGGCACAAAAGTTGTAGCCCTATGTCTTAGGGTCCTATGTGTAAAATTTCGTGCTATTCCGAGATGGGTAGACGGTGATACAGTCAAAATACTGTGAGATGTACTAATATAAGGAAAAAACTTGCGAAAATTGCCATCAAAAAGGGGAACTTTTTTTGAAATGTTGATTTAAGGGTCCGTTTCCACTCCAATATATTCATTTACCCATGAGATCTCTTGGGGAAAAATATCAAACGAGTTGAACACGAGGGCAATACATTTCGGAGAAATTAGTGAAATCTCCAATTCACCAAAGGGGTACCCCTTTCAGAAATCTTCGATTTCTCTAATATCGATTCGAGCAATGTTTTCATAGTGAATACTAAATAATATGCAAGGGTCATGGGCACAAAAGTTGTAGCCCTATGTCTTAGGGTCCTATGTGTAAAATTTCGTGCTAGTCCGAGATGGGTAGACGGTGATACAGTCAAAATACTATGAGATGTACTAATATAAGGAAAAAACATGCGAAAATTGCCATCAAAAAGGGGAATTTTTTTTTGAAATGTTGATTTAAGGGTCCGTTTCCACTCCAATATATTCATTTACCCATGAGATCTCTTGGGGAAAAATATCGAACGAGTTGAACACGAGGGCAATACATTTTGGAGAAATTAGTGAAATCTCCAATTCACCAAAGGGGTACCCCTTTCAGAAATCTTCGATTTCTCTAATATCGATTCGAGCAATGTTTTCATAGTGAATACTAAATAGTATGCAAGGGTCATGGGCACAAAAGTTGTAGCCCTATGTCTTAGGGTCCTATGTGTAAAATTTCGTGCTAGTCCGAGATGGGTAGACGGTGATACAGTCAAAATACTGTGAGATGTACTAATATAAGGAAAAAACTTGCGAAAATTGCCATCAAAAAGGGGAATTTTTTTTTGAAATGTTGATTTAAGGGTCCGTTTCCACTCCAATATATTCATTTACCCATGAGATCTCTTGGGGAAAAATATCGAAAGAGTTGAACACGAGGGCAATACATTTCGGAGAAATTAGTGAAATCTCCAATTCACCAAAGGGGTACCCCTTTCAGAAATCTTCGATTTCTCTAATATCGATTCGAGCAATGTTTTCATAGTGAATACTAAATAATATGCAAGGGTCATGGGCACAAAACTTGTAGCCCTATGTCTTAGGGTCCTATGTGTAAAATTTCGTGCTATTCCGAGATGGGTAGACGGTGATACAGTCAAAATACTGTGAGATGTACTAATATAAGGAAAAAACTTGCGAAAATTGCCATCAAAAAGGGGAACTTTTTTTGAAATGTTGATTTAAGGGTCCGTTTCCACTCCAATATATTCATTTACCCATGAGATCTCTTGGGGAAAAATATCAAACGAGTTGAACACGAGGGCAATACATTTCGGAGAAATTAGTGAAATCTCCAATTCACCAAAGGGGTACCCCTTTCAGAAATCTTCGATTTCTCTAATATCGATTCGAGCAATGTTTTCATAGTGAATACTAAATAATATGCAAGGGTCATGGGCACAAAACTTGTAGCCCTATGTCTTAGGGTCCTATGTGTAAAATTTCGTGCTAGTCCGAGATGGGTAAACGGTGATACAGTCAAAATACTGTGAGATGTACTAATATAAGGAAAAAACTTGCGAAAATTGCCATCAAAAAGGGGAATTTTTTTTTGAAATGTTGATTTAAGGGTCCGTTTCCACTCCAATATATTCATTTACCCATGAGATCTCTTGGGGAAAAATATCGAAAGAGTTGAACACGAGGGCCATACATTTTGGAGAAATTAGTGAAATCTCCAATTCACCAAAGGGGTACCCCTTTCAGAAATCTTCGATTTCTCTAATATCGATTCGAGCAATGTTTTCATAGTGAATACTAAATAATATGCAAGGGTCATGGGCACAAAAGTTGTAGCCCTATGTCTTAGGGTCCTATGTGTAAAATTTCGTGCTAGTCCGAGATGGGTAAACGGTGATACAGTCAAAATACTGTGAGATGTACTAATATAAGGAAAAAACTTGCGAAAATTGCCATCAAAAAGGGGAATTTTTTTTTGAAATGTTGATTTAAGGGTCCGTTTCCACTCCAATATATTCATTTACCCATGAGATCTCTTGGGGAAAAATATCGAACGAGTTGAACACGAGGGCAATACATTTTGGAGAAATTAGTGAAATCTCCAATTCACCAAAGGGGTACCCCTTTCAGAAATCTTCGATTTCTCTAATATCGATTCGAGCAATGTTTTCATAGTGAATACTAAATAATATGCAAGGGTCATAGGCACAAAAGTTGTAGCCCTATGTCTTAGGGTCCTATGTGTAAAATTTCGTGCTAGTCCGAGATGGGTAGACGGTGATACAGTCAAAATACTGTGAGATGTACTAATATAAGGAAAAAACTTGCGAAAATTGCCATCAAAAAGGGGAATTTTTTTTTGAAATGTTGATTTAAGGGTCCGTTTCCACTCCAATATATTCATTTACCCATGAGATCTCTTGGGGAAAAATATCGAAAGAGTTGAACACGAGGGCAATACATTTCGGAGAAATTAGTGAAATCTCCAATTCACCAAAGGGGTACCCCTTTCAGAAATCTTCGATTTCTCTAATATCGATTCGAGCAATGTTTTCATAGTGAATACTAAATAATATGCAAGGGTCATGGGCACAAAACTTGTAGCCCTATGTCTTAGGGTCCTATGTGTAAAATTTCGTGCTAGTCCGAGATGGGTAAACGGTGATACAGTCAAAATACTGTGAGATGTACTAATATAAGGAAAAAACTTGCGAAAATTGCCATCAAAAAGGGGAATTTTTTTTTGAAATGTTGATTTAAGGGTCCGTTTCCACTCCAATATATTCATTTACCCATGAGATCTCTTGGGGAAAAATATCGAACGAGTTGAACACGAGGGCAATACATTTTGGAGAAATTAGTGAAATCTCCAATTCACCAAAGGGGTACCCCTTTCAGAAATCTTCGATTTCTCTAATATCGATTCGAGCAATGTTTTCATAGTGAATACTAAATAATATGCAAGGGTCATGGGCACAAAAGTTGTAGCCCTATGTCTTAGGGTCCTATGTGTAAAATTTCGTGCTATTCCGAGATGGGTAGACGGTGATACAGTCAAAATACTGTGAGATGTACTAATATAAGGAAAAAACTTGCGAAAATTGCCATCAAAAAGGGGAACTTTTTTTGAAATGTTGATTTAAGGGTCCGTTTCCACTCCAATATATTCATTTACCCATGAGATCTCTTGGGGAAAAATATCGAAAGAGTTGAACACGAGGGCAATACATTTCGGAGAAATTAGTGAAATCTCCAATTCACCAAAGGGGTACCCCTTTCAGAAATCTTCGATTTCTCTAATATCGATTCGAGCAATGTTTTCATAGTGAATACTAAATAATATGCAAGGGTCATGGGCACAAAACTTGTAGCCCTATGTCTTAGGGTCCTATGTGTAAAATTTCGTGCTAGTCCGAGATGGGTAAACGGTGATACAGTCAAAATACTGTGAGATGTACTAATATAAGGAAAAAACTTGCGAAAATTGCCATCAAAAAGGGGAATTTTTTTTTGAAATGTTGATTTAAGGGTCCGTTTCCACTCCAATATATTCATTTACCCATGAGATCTCTTGGGGAAAAATATCGAAAGAGTTGAACACGAGGGCAATACATTTCGGAGAAATTAGTGAAATCTCCAATTCACCAAAGGGGTACCCCTTTCAGAAATCTTCGATTTCTCTAATATCGATTCGAGCAATGTTTTCATAGTGAATACTAAATAATATGCAAGGGTCATGGGCACAAAACTTGTAGCCCTATGTCTTAGGGTCCTATGTGTAAAATTTCGTGCTATTCCGAGATGGGTAGACGGTGATACAGTCAAAATACTGTGAGATGTACTAATATAAGGAAAAAACTTGCGAAAATTGCCATCAAAAAGGGGAACTTTTTTTGAAATGTTGATTTAAGGGTCCGTTTCCACTCCAATATATTCATTTACCCATGAGATCTCTTGGGGAAAAATATCAAACGAGTTGAACACGAGGGCAATACATTTCGGAGAAATTAGTGAAATCTCCAATTCACCAAAGGGGTACCCCTTTCAGAAATCTTCGATTTCTCTAATATCGATTCGAGCAATGTTTTCATAGTGAATACTAAATAATATGCAAGGGTCATGGGCACAAAACTTGTAGCCCTATGTCTTAGGGTCCTATGTGTAAAATTTCGTGCTAGTCCGAGATGGGTAAACGGTGATACAGTCAAAATACTGTGAGATGTACTAATATAAGGAAAAAACTTGCGAAAATTGCCATCAAAAAGGGGAATTTTTTTTTGAAATGTTGATTTAAGGGTCCGTTTCCACTCCAATATATTCATTTACCCATGAGATCTCTTGGGGAAAAATATCGAAAGAGTTGAACACGAGGGCCATACATTTTGGAGAAATTAGTGAAATCTCCAATTCACCAAAGGGGTACCCCTTTCAGAAATCTTCGATTTCTCTAATATCGATTCGAGCAATGTTTTCATAGTGAATACTAAATAATATGCAAGGGTCATGGGCACAAAAGTTGTAGCCCTATGTCTTAGGGTCCTATGTGTAAAATTTCGTGCTAGTCCGAGATGGGTAAACGGTGATACAGTCAAAATACTGTGAGATGTACTAATATAAGGAAAAAACTTGCGAAAATTGCCATCAAAAAGGGGAATTTTTTTTTGAAATGTTGATTTAAGGGTCCGTTTCCACTCCAATATATTCATTTACCCATGAGATCTCTTGGGGAAAAATATCGAAAGAGTTGAACACGAGGGCCATACATTTTGGAGAAATTAGTGAAATCTCCAATTCACCAAAGGGGTACCCCTTTCAGAAATCTTCGATTTCTCTAATATCGATTCGAGCAATGTTTTCATAGTGAATACTAAATAATATGCAAGGCTCATGGGCACAAAAGTTGTAGCCCTATGTCTTAGGGTCCTATGTGTAAAATTTCGTGCTAGTCCGAGATGGGTAAACGGTGATACAGTCAAAATACTGTGAGATGTACTAATATAAGGAAAAAACTTGCGAAAATTGCCATCAAAAAGGGGAATTTTTTTTTGAAATGTTGATTTAAGGGTCCGTTTCAACTCCAATATATTCATTTACCCATGAGATCTCTTGGGGAAAAATATCGAACGAGTTGAACACGAGGGCAATACATTTTGGAGAAATTAGTGAAATCTCCAATTCACCAAAGGGGTACCCCTTTCAGAAATCTTCGATTTCTCTAATATCGATTCGAGCAATGTTTTCATAGTGAATACTAAATAATATGCAAGGGTCATGGGCACAAAACTTGTAGCCCTATGTCTTAGGGTCCTATGTGTAAAATTTCGTGCTAGTCCGAGATGGGTAAACGGTGATACAGTCAAAATACTGTGAGATGTACTAATATAAGGAAAAAACTTGCGAAAATTGCCATCAAAAAGGGGAATTTTTTTTTGAAATGTTGATTTAAGGGTCCGTTTCCACTCCAATATATTCATTTACCCATGAGATCTCTTGGGGAAAAATATCGAACGAGTTGAACACGAGGGCAATACATTTTGGAGAAATTAGTGAAATCTCCAATTCACCAAAGGGGTACCCCTTTCAGAAATCTTCGATTTCTCTAATATCGATTCGAGCAATGTTTTCATAGTGAATACTAAATAATATGCAAGGGTCATGGGCACAAAAGTTGTAGCCCTATGTCTTAGGGTCCTATGTGTAAAATTTCGTGCTATTCCGAGATGGGTAGACGGTGATACAGTCAAAATACTGTGAGATGTACTAATATAAGGAAAAAACTTGCGAAAATTGCCATCAAAAAGGGGAACTTTTTTTGAAATGTTGATTTAAGGGTCCGTTTCCACTCCAATATATTCATTTACCCATGAGATCTCTTGGGGAAAAATATCGAAAGAGTTGAACACGAGGGCAATACATTTCGGAGAAATTAGTGAAATCTCCAATTCACCAAAGGGGTACCCCTTTCAGAAATCTTCGATTTCTCTAATATCGATTCGAGCAATGTTTTCATAGTGAATACTAAATAATATGCAAGGGTCATGGGCACAAAACTTGTAGCCCTATGTCTTAGGGTCCTATGTGTAAAATTTCGTGCTAGTCCGAGATGGGTAAACGGTGATACAGTCAAAATACTGTGAGATGTACTAATATAAGGAAAAAACTTGCGAAAATTGCCATCAAAAAGGGGAATTTTTTTTTGAAATGTTGATTTAAGGGTCCGTTTCCACTCCAATATATTCATTTACCCATGAGATCTCTTGGGGAAAAATATCGAAAGAGTTGAACACGAGGGCAATACATTTCGGAGAAATTAGTGAAATCTCCAATTCACCAAAGGGGTACCCCTTTCAGAAATCTTCGATTTCTCTAATATCGATTCGAGCAATGTTTTCATAGTGAATACTAAATAATATGCAAGGGTCATGGGCACAAAACTTGTAGCCCTATGTCTTAGGGTCCTATGTGTAAAATTTCGTGCTATTCCGAGATGGGTAGACGGTGATACAGTCAAAATACTGTGAGATGTACTAATATAAGGAAAAAACTTGCGAAAATTGCCATCAAAAAGGGGAACTTTTTTTGAAATGTTGATTTAAGGGTCCGTTTCCACTCCAATATATTCATTTACCCATGAGATCTCTTGGGGAAAAATATCAAACGAGTTGAACACGAGGGCAATACATTTCGGAGAAATTAGTGAAATCTCCAATTCACCAAAGGGGTACCCCTTTCAGAAATCTTCGATTTCTCTAATATCGATTCGAGCAATGTTTTCATAGTGAATACTAAATAATATGCAAGGGTCATGGGCACAAAACTTGTAGCCCTATGTCTTAGGGTCCTATGTGTAAAATTTCGTGCTAGTCCGAGATGGGTAAACGGTGATACAGTCAAAATACTGTGAGATGTACTAATATAAGGAAAAAACTTGCGAAAATTGCCATCAAAAAGGGGAATTTTTTTTTGAAATGTTGATTTAAGGGTCCGTTTCCACTCCAATATATTCATTTACCCATGAGATCTCTTGGGGAAAAATATCGAAAGAGTTGAACACGAGGGCCATACATTTTGGAGAAATTAGTGAAATCTCCAATTCACCAAAGGGGTACCCCTTTCAGAAATCTTCGATTTCTCTAATATCGATTCGAGCAATGTTTTCATAGTGAATACTAAATAATATGCAAGGGTCATGGGCACAAAAGTTGTAGCCCTATGTCTTAGGGTCCTATGTGTAAAATTTCGTGCTAGTCCGAGATGGGTAAACGGTGATACAGTCAAAATACTGTGAGATGTACTAATATAAGGAAAAAACTTGCGAAAATTGCCATCAAAAAGGGGAATTTTTTTTTGAAATGTTGATTTAAGGGTCCGTTTCCACTCCAATATATTCATTTACCCATGAGATCTCTTGGGGAAAAATATCGAACGAGTTGAACACGAGGGCAATACATTTTGGAGAAATTAGTGAAATCTCCAATTCACCAAAGGGGTACCCCTTTCAGAAATCTTCGATTTCTCTAATATCGATTCGAGCAATGTTTTCATAGTGAATACTAAATAATATGCAAGGGTCATAGGCACAAAAGTTGTAGCCCTATGTCTTAGGGTCCTATGTGTAAAATTTCGTGCTAGTCCGAGATGGGTAGACGGTGATACAGTCAAAATACTGTGAGATGTACTAATATAAGGAAAAAACTTGCGAAAATTGCCATCAAAAAGGGGAATTTTTTTTTGAAATGTTGATTTAAGGGTCCGTTTCCACTCCAATATATTCATTTACCCATGAGATCTCTTGGGGAAAAATATCGAAAGAGTTGAACACGAGGGCAATACATTTCGGAGAAATTAGTGAAATCTCCAATTCACCAAAGGGGTACCCCTTTCAGAAATCTTCGATTTCTCTAATATCGATTCGAGCAATGTTTTCATAGTGAATACTAAATAATATGCAAGGGTCATGGGCACAAAACTTGTAGCCCTATGTCTTAGGGTCCTATGTGTAAAATTTCGTGCTATTCCGAGATGGGTAGACGGTGATACAGTCAAAATACTGTGAGATGTACTAATATAAGGAAAAAACTTGCGAAAATTGCCATCAAAAAGGGGAACTTTTTTTGAAATGTTGATTTAAGGGTCCGTTTCCACTCCAATATATTCATTTACCCATGAGATCTCTTGGGGAAAAATATCAAACGAGTTGAACACGAGGGCAATACATTTCGGAGAAATTAGTGAAATCTCCAATTCACCAAAGGGGTACCCCTTTCAGAAATCTTCGATTTCTCTAATATCGATTCGAGCAATGTTTTCATAGTGAATACTAAATAATATGCAAGGGTCATGGGCACAAAACTTGTAGCCCTATGTCTTAGGGTCCTATGTGTAAAATTTCGTGCTAGTCCGAGATGGGTAAACGGTGATACAGTCAAAATACTGTGAGATGTACTAATATAAGGAAAAAACTTGCGAAAATTGCCATCAAAAAGGGGAATTTTTTTTTGAAATGTTGATTTAAGGGTCCGTTTCCACTCCAATATATTCATTTACCCATGAGATCTCTTGGGGAAAAATATCGAAAGAGTTGAACACGAGGGCCATACATTTTGGAGAAATTAGTGAAATCTCCAATTCACCAAAGGGGTACCCCTTTCAGAAATCTTCGATTTCTCTAATATCGATTCGAGCAATGTTTTCATAGTGAATACTAAATAATATGCAAGGGTCATGGGCACAAAACTTGTAGCCCTATGTCTTAGGGTCCTATGTGTAAAATTTCGTGCTATTCCGAGATGGGTAGACGGTGATACAGTCAAAATACTGTGAGATGTACTAATATAAGGAAAAAACTTGCGAAAATTGCCATCAAAAAGGGGAACTTTTTTTGAAATGTTGATTTAAGGGTCCGTTTCCACTCCAATATATTCATTTACCCATGAGATCTCTTGGGGAAAAATATCAAACGAGTTGAACACGAGGGCAATACATTTCGGAGAAATTAGTGAAATCTCCAATTCACCAAAGGGGTACCCCTTTCAGAAATCTTCGATTTCTCTAATATCGATTCGAGCAATGTTTTCATAGTGAATACTAAATAATATGCAAGGGTCATGGGCACAAAACTTGTAGCCCTATGTCTTAGGGTCCTATGTGTAAAATTTCGTGCTAGTCCGAGATGGGTAAACGGTGATACAGTCAAAATACTGTGAGATGTACTAATATAAGGAAAAAACTTGCGAAAATTGCCATCAAAAAGGGGAATTTTTTTTTGAAATGTTGATTTAAGGGTCCGTTTCCACTCCAATATATTCATTTACCCATGAGATCTCTTGGGGAAAAATATCGAAAGAGTTGAACACGAGGGCCATACATTTTGGAGAAATTAGTGAAATCTCCAATTCACCAAAGGGGTACCCCTTTCAGAAATCTTCGATTTCTCTAATATCGATTCGAGCAATGTTTTCATAGTGAATACTAAATAATATGCAAGGGTCATGGGCACAAAAGTTGTAGCCCTATGTCTTAGGGTCCTATGTGTAAAATTTCGTGCTAGTCCGAGATGGGTAAACGGTGATACAGTCAAAATACTGTGAGATGTACTAATATAAGGAAAAAACTTGCGAAAATTGCCATCAAAAAGGGGAATTTTTTTTTGAAATGTTGATTTAAGGGTCCGTTTCCACTCCAATATATTCATTTACCCATGAGATCTCTTGGGGAAAAATATCGAACGAGTTGAACACGAGGGCAATACATTTTGGAGAAATTAGTGAAATCTCCAATTCACCAAAGGGGTACCCCTTTCAGAAATCTTCGATTTCTCTAATATCGATTCGAGCAATGTTTTCATAGTGAATACTAAATAATATGCAAGGGTCATAGGCACAAAAGTTGTAGCCCTATGTCTTAGGGTCCTATGTGTAAAATTTCGTGCTAGTCCGAGATGGGTAGACGGTGATACAGTCAAAATACTGTGAGATGTACTAATATAAGGAAAAAACTTGCGAAAATTGCCATCAAAAAGGGGAATTTTTTTTTGAAATGTTGATTTAAGGGTCCGTTTCCACTCCAATATATTCATTTACCCATGAGATCTCTTGGGGAAAAATATCGAAAGAGTTGAACACGAGGGCAATACATTTCGGAGAAATTAGTGAAATCTCCAATTCACCAAAGGGGTACCCCTTTCAGAAATCTTCGATTTCTCTAATATCGATTCGAGCAATGTTTTCATAGTGAATACTAAATAATATGCAAGGGTCATGGGCACAAAACTTGTAGCCCTATGTCTTAGGGTCCTATGTGTAAAATTTCGTGCTATTCCGAGATGGGTAGACGGTGATACAGTCAAAATACTGTGAGATGTACTAATATAAGGAAAAAACTTGCGAAAATTGCCATCAAAAAGGGGAACTTTTTTTGAAATGTTGATTTAAGGGTCCGTTTCCACTCCAATATATTCATTTACCCATGAGATCTCTTGGGGAAAAATATCAAACGAGTTGAACACGAGGGCAATACATTTCGGAGAAATTAGTGAAATCTCCAATTCACCAAAGGGGTACCCCTTTCAGAAATCTTCGATTTCTCTAATATCGATTCGAGCAATGTTTTCATAGTGAATACTAAATAATATGCAAGGGTCATGGGCACAAAACTTGTAGCCCTATGTCTTAGGGTCCTATGTGTAAAATTTCGTGCTAGTCCGAGATGGGTAAACGGTGATACAGTCAAAATACTGTGAGATGTACTAATATAAGGAAAAAACTTGCGAAAATTGCCATCAAAAAGGGGAATTTTTTTTTGAAATGTTGATTTAAGGGTCCGTTTCCACTCCAATATATTCATTTACCCATGAGATCTCTTGGGGAAAAATATCGAAAGAGTTGAACACGAGGGCCATACATTTTGGAGAAATTAGTGAAATCTCCAATTCACCAAAGGGGTACCCCTTTCAGAAATCTTCGATTTCTCTAATATCGATTCGAGCAATGTTTTCATAGTGAATACTAAATAATATGCAAGGGTCATGGGCACAAAACTTGTAGCCCTATGTCTTAGGGTCCTATGTGTAAAATTTCGTGCTATTCCGAGATGGGTAGACGGTGATACAGTCAAAATACTGTGAGATGTACTAATATAAGGAAAAAACTTGCGAAAATTGCCATCAAAAAGGGGAACTTTTTTTGAAATGTTGATTTAAGGGTCCGTTTCCACTCCAATATATTCATTTACCCATGAGATCTCTTGGGGAAAAATATCAAACGAGTTGAACACGAGGGCAATACATTTCGGAGAAATTAGTGAAATCTCCAATTCACCAAAGGGGTACCCCTTTCAGAAATCTTCGATTTCTCTAATATCGATTCGAGCAATGTTTTCATAGTGAATACTAAATAATATGCAAGGGTCATGGGCACAAAACTTGTAGCCCTATGTCTTAGGGTCCTATGTGTAAAATTTCGTGCTAGTCCGAGATGGGTAAACGGTGATACAGTCAAAATACTGTGAGATGTACTAATATAAGGAAAAAACTTGCGAAAATTGCCATCAAAAAGGGGAATTTTTTTTTGAAATGTTGATTTAAGGGTCCGTTTCCACTCCAATATATTCATTTACCCATGAGATCTCTTGGGGAAAAATATCGAAAGAGTTGAACACGAGGGCCATACATTTTGGAGAAATTAGTGAAATCTCCAATTCACCAAAGGGGTACCCCTTTCAGAAATCTTCGATTTCTCTAATATCGATTCGAGCAATGTTTTCATAGTGAATACTAAATAATATGCAAGGGTCATGGGCACAAAACTTGTAGCCCTATGTCTTAGGGTCCTATGTGTAAAATTTCGTGCTAGTCCGAGATGGGTAAACGGTGATACAGTCAAAATACTGTGAGATGTACTAATATAAGGAAAAAACTTGCGAAAATTGCCATCAAAAAGGGGAATTTTTTTTTGAAATGTTGATTTAAGGGTCCGTTTCCACTCCAATATATTCATTTACCCATGAGATCTCTTGGGGAAAAATATCGAACGAGTTGAACACGAGGGCAATACATTTTGGAGAAATTAGTGAAATCTCCAATTCACCAAAGGGGTACCCCTTTCAGAAATCTTCGATTTCTCTAATATCGATTCGAGCAATGTTTTCATAGTGAATACTAAATAATATGCAAGGGTCATGGGCACAAAAGTTGTAGCCCTATGTCTTAGGGTCCTATGTGTAAAATTTCGTGCTAGTCCGAGATGGGTAGACGGTGATACAGTCAAAATACTGTGAGATGTACTAATATAAGGAAAAAACTTGCGAAAATTGCCATCAAAAAGGGGAATTTTTTTTTGAAATGTTGATTTAAGGGTCCGTTTCCACTCCAATATATTCATTTACCCATGAGATCTCTTGGGGAAAAATATCGAAAGAGTTGAACACGAGGGCCATACATTTTGGAGAAATTAGTGAAATCTCCAATTCACCAAAGGGGTACCCCTTTCAGAAATCTTCGATTTCTCTAATATCGATTCGAGCAATGTTTTCATAGTGAATACTAAATAATATGCAAGGGTCATGGGCACAAAACTTGTAGCCCTATGTCTTAGGGTCCTATGTGTAAAATTTCGTGCTATTCCGAGATGGGTAGACGGTGATACAGTCAAAATACTGTGAGATGTACTAATATAAGGAAAAAACTTGCGAAAATTGCCATCAAAAAGGGGAACTTTTTTTGAAATGTTGATTTAAGGGTCCGTTTCCACTCCAATATATTCATTTACCCATGAGATCTCTTGGGGAAAAATATCAAACGAGTTGAACACGAGGGCAATACATTTCGGAGAAATTAGTGAAATCTCCAATTCACCAAAGGGGTACCCCTTTCAGAAATCTTCGATTTCTCTAATATCGATTCGAGCAATGTTTTCATAGTGAATACTAAATAATATGCAAGGGTCATGGGCACAAAAGTTGTAGCCCTATGTCTTAGGGTCCTATGTGTAAAATTTCGTGCTAGTCCGAGATGGGTAAACGGTGATACAGTCAAAATACTGTGAGATGTACTAATATAAGGAAAAAACTTGCGAAAATTGCCATCAAAAAGGGGAATTTTTTTTTGAAATGTTGATTTAAGGGTCCGTTTCCACTCCAATATATTCATTTACCCATGAGATCTCTTGGGGAAAAATATCGAAAGAGTTGAACACGAGGGCCATACATTTTGGAGAAATTAGTGAAATCTCCAATTCACCAAAGGGGTACCCCTTTCAGAAATCTTCGATTTCTCTAATATCGATTCGAGCAATGTTTTCATAGTGAATACTAAATAATATGCAAGGGTCATGGGCACAAAACTTGTAGCCCTATGTCTTAGGGTCCTATGTGTAAAATTTCGTGCTAGTCCGAGATGGGTAAACGGTGATACAGTCAAAATACTGTGAGATGTACTAATATAAGGAAAAAACTTGCGAAAATTGCCATCAAAAAGGGGAATTTTTTTTTGAAATGTTGATTTAAGGGTCCGTTTCCACTCCAATATATTCATTTACCCATGAGATCTCTTGGGGAAAAATATCGAACGAGTTGAACACGAGGGCAATACATTTTGGAGAAATTAGTGAAATCTCCAATTCACCAAAGGGGTACCCCTTTCAGAAATCTTCGATTTCTCTAATATCGATTCGAGCAATGTTTTCATAGTGAATACTAAATAATATGCAAGGGTCATGGGCACAAAAGTTGTAGCCCTATGTCTTAGGGTCCTATGTGTAAAATTTCGTGCTAGTCCGAGATGGGTAGACGGTGATACAGTCAAAATACTGTGAGATGTACTAATATAAGGAAAAAACTTGCGAAAATTGCCATCAAAAAGGGGAATTTTTTTTTGAAATGTTGATTTAAGGGTCCGTTTCCACTCCAATATATTCATTTACCCATGAGATCTCTTGGGGAAAAATATCGAAAGAGTTGAACACGAGGGCAATACATTTCGGAGAAATTAGTGAAATCTCCAATTCACCAAAGGGGTACCCCTTTCAGAAATCTTCGATTTCTCTAATATCGATTCGAGCAATGTTTTCATAGTGAATACTAAATAATATGCAAGGGTCATGGGCACAAAACTTGTAGCCCTATGTCTTAGGGTCCTATGTGTAAAATTTCGTGCTATTCCGAGATGGGTAGACGGTGATACAGTCAAAATACTGTGAGATGTACTAATATAAGGAAAAAACTTGCGAAAATTGCCATCAAAAAGGGGAACTTTTTTTGAAATGTTGATTTAAGGGTCCGTTTCCACTCCAATATATTCATTTACCCATGAGATCTCTTGGGGAAAAATATCAAACGAGTTGAACACGAGGGCAATACATTTCGGAGAAATTAGTGAAATCTCCAATTCACCAAAGGGGTACCCCTTTCAGAAATCTTCGATTTCTCTAATATCGATTCGAGCAATGTTTTCATAGTGAATACTAAATAATATGCAAGGGTCATGGGCACAAAACTTGTAGCCCTATGTCTTAGGGTCCTATGTGTAAAATTTCGTGCTAGTCCGAGATGGGTAAACGGTGATACAGTCAAAATACTGTGAGATGTACTAATATAAGGAAAAAACTTGCGAAAATTGCCATCAAAAAGGGGAATTTTTTTTTGAAATGTTGATTTAAGGGTCCGTTTCCACTCCAATATATTCATTTACCCATGAGATCTCTTGGGGAAAAATATCGAAAGAGTTGAACACGAGGGCCATACATTTTGGAGAAATTAGTGAAATCTCCAATTCACCAAAGGGGTACCCCTTTCAGAAATCTTCGATTTCTCTAATATCGATTCGAGCAATGTTTTCATAGTGAATACTAAATAATATGCAAGGGTCATGGGCACAAAAGTTGTAGCCCTATGTCTTAGGGTCCTATGTGTAAAATTTCGTGCTAGTCCGAGATGGGTAAACGGTGATACAGTCAAAATACTGTGAGATGTACTAATATAAGGAAAAAACTTGCGAAAATTGCCATCAAAAAGGGGAATTTTTTTTTGAAATGTTGATTTAAGGGTCCGTTTCCACTCCAATATATTCATTTACCCATGAGATCTCTTGGGGAAAAATATCAAACGAGTTGAACACGAGGGCAATACATTTCGGAGAAATTAGTGAAATCTCCAATTCACCAAAGGGGTACCCCTTTCAGAAATCTTCGATTTCTCTAATATCGATTCGAGCAATGTTTTCATAGTGAATACTAAATAATATGCAAGGGTCATGGGCACAAAAGTTGTAGCCCTATGTCTTAGGGTCCTATGTGTAAAATTTCGTGCTAGTCCGAGATGGGTAGACGGTGATACAGTCAAAATACTGTGAGATGTACTAATATAAGGAAAAAACTTGCGAAAATTGCCATCAAAAAGGGGAATTTTTTTTTGAAATGTTGATTTAAGGGTCCGTTTCCACTCCAATATATTCATTTACCCATGAGATCTCTTGGGGAAAAATATCGAAAGAGTTGAACACGAGGGCAATACATTTCGGAGAAATTAGTGAAATCTCCAATTCACCAAAGGGGTACCCCTTTCAGAAATCTTCGATTTCTCTAATATCGATTCGAGCAATGTTTTCATAGTGAATACTAAATAATATGCAAGGGTCATGGGCACAAAACTTGTAGCCCTATGTCTTAGGGTCCTATGTGTAAAATTTCGTGCTATTCCGAGATGGGTAGACGGTGATACAGTCAAAATACTGTGAGATGTACTAATATAAGGAAAAAACTTGCGAAAATTGCCATCAAAAAGGGGAACTTTTTTTGAAATGTTGATTTAAGGGTCCGTTTCCACTCCAATATATTCATTTACCCATGAGATCTCTTGGGGAAAAATATCAAACGAGTTGAACACGAGGGCAATACATTTCGGAGAAATTAGTGAAATCTCCAATTCACCAAAGGGGTACCCCTTTCAGAAATCTTCGATTTCTCTAATATCGATTCGAGCAATGTTTTCATAGTGAATACTAAATAATATGCAAGGGTCATGGGCACAAAACTTGTAGCCCTATGTCTTAGGGTCCTATGTGTAAAATTTCGTGCTAGTCCGAGATGGGTAGACGGTGATACAGTCAAAATACTGTGAGATGTACTAATATAAGGAAAAAACTTGCGAAAATTGCCATCAAAAAGGGGAATTTTTTTTTGAAATGTTGATTTAAGGGTCCGTTTCCACTCCAATATATTCATTTACCCATGAGATCTCTTGGGGAAAAATATCGAAAGAGTTGAACACGAGGGCCATACATTTTGGAGAAATTAGTGAAATCTCCAATTCACCAAAGGGGTACCCCTTTCAGAAATCTTCGATTTCTCTAATATCGATTAGAGCAATGTTTTCATAGTGAATACTAAATAATATGCAAGGGTCATGGGCACAAAAGTTGTAGCCCTATGTCTTAGGGTCCTATGTGTAAAATTTCGTGCTAGTCCGAGATGGGTAAACGGTGATACAGTCAAAATACTGTGAGATGTACTAATATAAGGAAAAAACTTGCGAAAATTGCCATCAAAAAGGGGAATTTTTTTTTGAAATGTTGATTTAAGGGTCCGTTTCCACTCCAATATATTCATTTACCCATGAGATCTCTTGGGGAAAAATATCAAACGAGTTGAACACGAGGGCAATACATTTCGGAGAAATTAGTGAAATCTCCAATTCACCAAAGGGGTACCCCTTTCAGAAATCTTCGATTTCTCTAATATCGATTCGAGCAATGTTTTCATAGTGAATACTAAATAATATGCAAGGGTCATGGGCACAAAAGTTGTAGCCCTATGTCTTAGGGTCCTATGTGTAAAATTTCGTGCTAGTCCGAGATGGGTAGACGGTGATACAGTCAAAATACTGTGAGATGTACTAATATAAGGAAAAAACTTGCGAAAATTGCCATCAAAAAGGGGAATTTTTTTTTGAAATGTTGATTTAAGGGTCCGTTTCCACTCCAATATATTCATTTACCCATGAGATCTCTTGGGGAAAAATATCGAAAGAGTTGAACACGAGGGCAATACATTTCGGAGAAATTAGTGAAATCTCCAATTCACCAAAGGGGTACCCCTTTCAGAAATCTTCGATTTCTCTAATATCGATTCGAGCAATGTTTTCATAGTGAATACTAAATAATATGCAAGGGTCATGGGCACAAAACTTGTAGCCCTATGTCTTAGGGTCCTATGTGTAAAATTTCGTGCTATTCCGAGATGGGTAGACGGTGATACAGTCAAAATACTGTGAGATGTACTAATATAAGGAAAAAACTTGCGAAAATTGCCATCAAAAAGGGGAATTTTTTTTTGAAATGTTGATTTAAGGGTCCGTTTCCACTCCAATATATTCATTTACCCATGAGATCTCTTGGGGAAAAATATCGAAAGAGTTGAACACGAGGGCCATACATTTTGGAGAAATTAGTGAAATCTCCAATTCACCAAAGGGGTACCCCTTTCAGAAATCTTCGATTTCTCTAATATCGATTCGAGCAATGTTTTCATAGTGAATACTAAATAATATGCAAGGGTCATGGGCACAAAAGTTGTAGCCCTATGTCTTAGGGTTCTATGTGTAAAATTTCGTGCTAGTCCGAGTTGGGTAGAGGGTGATACAGTCAAAATACTGTGAGATGTACTAATATAAGGAAAAAACTTGCGAAAATTGCCATCAAAAAGGGGAACTTTTTTTGAAATGTTGATTTAAGGGTCCGTTTCAACTCCAATATATTCATTTACCCATGAGATCTCTTGGGGAAAAATATCGAACGAGTTGAACACGAGGGCAATACATTTTGGAGAAATTAGTGAAATCTCCAATTCACCAAAGGGGTACCCCTTTCAGAAATCTTCGATTTCTCTAATATCGATTCGAGCAATGTTTTCATAGTGAATACTAAATAATATGCAAGGGTCATGGGCACAAAAGTTGTAGCCCTATGTCTTAGGGTCCTATGTGTAAAATTTCGTGCTAGTCCGAGATGGGTAGACGGTGATACAGTCAAAATACTGTGAGATGTACTAATATAAGGAAAAAACTTGCGAAAATTGCCATCAAAAAGGGGAATTTTTTTTGAAATGTTGATTTAAGGGTCCGTTTCCACTCCAATATATTCATTTACCCATGAGATCTCTTGGGAAAAAATATCGAACGAGTTGAACACGAGGGCAATACATTTCGGAGAAATTAGTGAAATCTCCAATTCACCAAAGGGGTACCCCTTTCAGAAATCTTCGATTTCTCTAATATCGATTCGAGCAATGTTTTCATAGTGAATACTAAATAATATGCAAGGGTCATGGGCACAAAAGTTGTAGCCCTATGTCTTAGGGTCCTATGTGTAAAATTTCGTGCTAGTCCGAGATGGGTAGACGGTGATACAGTCAAAATACTGTGAGATGTACTAATATAAGGAAAAAACTTGCGAAAATTGCCATCAAAAAGGGGAACTTTTTTTTGAAATGTTGATTTAAGGGTCCGTTTCCACTCCAATATATTCATTTACCCATGAGATCTCTTGGGAAAAAATATCGAACGAGTTGAACACGAGGGCAATACATTTCGGAGAAATTAGTGAAATCTCCAATTCACCAAAGGGGTACCCCTTTCAGAAATCTTCGATTTCTCTAATATCGATTCGAGCAATGTTTTCATAGTGAATACTAAATAATATGCAAGGGTCATGGGCACAAAAGTTGTAGCCCTATGTCTTAGGGTCCTATGTGTAAAATTTCGTGCTAGTCCGAGATGGGTAGACGGTGATACAGTCAAAATACTGTGAGATGTACTAATATAAGGAAAAAACTTGCGAAAATTGCCATCAAAAAGGGGAACTTTTTTTGAAATGTTGATTTAAGGGTCCGTTTCCACTCCAATATATTCATTTACCCATGAGATCTCTTGGGGAAAAATATCGAAAGAGTTGAACACGAGGGCAATACATTTTGGAGAAATTAGTGAAATCTCCAATTCACCAAAGGGGTACCCCTTTCAGAAATCTTCGATTTCTCTAATATCGATTCGAGCAATGTTTTCATAGTGAATACTAAATAATATGCAAGGGTCATGGGCACAAAAGTTGTAGCCCTATGTCTTAGGGTCCTATGTGTAAAATTTCGTGCTAGTCCGAGATGGGTAAACGGTGATACAGACAAAATACTGTGAGATGTACTAATATAAGGAAAAAACTTGCGAAAATTGCCATCAAAAAGGGGAATTTTTTTTTGAAATGTTGATTTAAGGGTCCGTTTCCACTCCAATATATTCATTTACCCATGAGATCTCTTGGGGAAAAATATCGAACGAGTTGAACACGAGGGCAATACATTTTGGAGAAATTAGTGAAATCTCCAATTCACCAAAGGGGTACCCCTTTCAGAAATCTTCGATTTCTCTAATATCGATTCGAGCAATGTTTTCATAGTGAATACTAAATAATATGCAAGGGTCATGGGCACAAAAGTTGTAGCCCTATGTCTTAGGGTCCTATGTGTAAAATTTCGTGCTAGTCCGAGATGGGTAGACGGTGATACAGTCAAAATACTGTGAGATGTACTAATATAAGGAAAAAACTTGCGAAAATTGCCATCAAAAAGGGGAATTTTTTTTGAAATGTTGATTTAAGGGTCCGTTTCCACTCCAATATATTCATTTACCCATGAGATCTCTTGGGAAAAAATATCGAACGAGTTGAACACGAGGGCAATACATTTCGGAGAAATTAGTGAAATCTCCAATTCACCAAAGGGGTACCCCTTTCAGAAATCTTCGATTTCTCTAATATCGATTCGAGCAATGTTTTCATAGTGAATACTAAATAATATGCAAGGGTCATGGGCACAAAAGTTGTAGCCCTATGTCTTAGGGTCCTATGTGTAAAATTTCGTGCTAGTCCGAGATGGGTAGACGGTGATACAGTCAAAATACTGTGAGATGTACTAATATAAGGAAAAAACTTGCGAAAATTGCCATCAAAAAGGGGAACTTTTTTTGAAATGTTGATTTAAGGGTCCGTTTCCACTCCAATATATTCATTTACCCATGAGATCTCTTGGGGAAAAATATCAAACGAGTTGAACACGAGGGCAATACATTTCGGAGAAATTAGTGAAATCTCCAATTCACCAAAGGGGTACCCCTTTCAGAAATCTTCGATTTCTCTAATATCGATTCGAGCAATGTTTTCATAGTGAATACTAAATAATATGCAAGGGTCATGGGCACAAAAGTTGTAGCCCTATGTCTTAGGGTCCTATGTGTAAAATTTCGTGCTAGTCCGAGATGGGTAAACGGTGATACAGACAAAATACTGTGAGATGTACTAATATAAGGAAAAAACTTGCGAAAATTGCCATCAAAAAGGGGAATTTTTTTTTGAAATGTTGATTTAAGGGTCCGTTTCCACTCCAATATATTCATTTACCCATGAGATCTCTTGGGGAAAAATATCGAACGAGTTGAACACGAGGGCAATACATTTTGGAGAAATTAGTGAAATCTCCAATTCACCAAAGGGGTACCCCTTTCAGAAATCTTCGATTTCTCTAATATCGATTCGAGCAATGTTTTCATAGTGAATACTAAATAATATGCAAGGGTCATGGGCACAAAAGTTGTAGCCCTATGTCTTAGGGTCCTATGTGTAAAATTTCGTGCTAGTCCGAGATGGGTAGACGGTGATACAGTCAAAATACTGTGAGATGTACTAATATAAGGAAAAAACTTGCGAAAATTGCAATCAAAAAGGGGAATTTTTTTTGAAATGTTGATTTAAGGGTCCGTTTCAACTCCAATATATTCATTTACCCATGAGATCTCTTGGGAAAAAATATCGAACGAGTTGAACACGAGGGCAATACATTTCGGAGAAATTAGTGAAATCTCCAATTCACCAAAGGGGTACCCCTTTCAGAAATCTTCGATTTCTCTAATATCGATTCGAGCAATGTTTTCATAGTGAATACTAAATAATATGCAAGGGTCATGGGCACAAAAGTTGTAGCCCTATGTCTTAGGGTCCTATGTGTAAAATTTCGTGCTAGTCCGAGATGGGTAGACGGTGATACAGTCAAAATACTGTGAGATGTACTAATATAAGGAAAAAACTTGCGAAAATTGCCATCAAAAAGGGGAACTTTTTTTGAAATGTTGATTTAAGGGTCCGTTTCCACTCCAATATATTCATTTACCCATGAGATCTCTTGGGGAAAAATATCAAACGAGTTGAACACGAGGGCAATACATTTCGGAGAAATTAGTGAAATCTCCAATTCACCAAAGGGGTACCCCTTTCAGAAATCTTCGATTTCTCTAATATCGATTCGAGCAATGTTTTCATAGTGAATACTAAATAATATGCAAGGGTCATGGGCACAAAAGTTGTAGCCCTATGTCTTAGGGTCCTATGTGTAAAATTTCGTGCTAGTCCGAGATGGGTAAACGGTGATACAGACAAAATACTGTGAGATGTACTAATATAAGGAAAAAACTTGCGAAAATTGCCATCAAAAAGGGGAATTTTTTTTTGAAATGTTGATTTAAGGGTCCGTTTCCACTCCAATATATTCATTTACCCATGAGATCTCTTGGGGAAAAATATCGAACGAGTTGAACACGAGGGCAATACATTTTGGAGAAATTAGTGAAATCTCCAATTCACCAAAGGGGTACCCCTTTCAGAAATCTTCGATTTCTCTAATATCGATTCGAGCAATGTTTTCATAGTGAATACTAAATAATATGCAAGGGTCATGGGCACAAAAGTTGTAGCCCTATGTCTTAGGGTCCTATGTGTAAAATTTCGTGCTAGTCCGAGATGGGTAGACGGTGATACAGTCAAAATACTGTGAGATGTACTAATATAAGGAAAAAACTTGCGAAAATTGCCATCAAAAAGGGGAATTTTTTTTGAAATGTTGATTTAAGGGTCCGTTTCAACTCCAATATATTCATTTACCCATGAGATCTCTTGGGAAAAAATATCGAACGAGTTGAACACGAGGGCAATACATTTCGGAGAAATTAGTGAAATCTCCAATTCACCAAATGGGTACCCCTTTCAGAAATCTTCGATTTCTCTAATATCGATTCGAGCAATGTTTTCATAGTGAATACTAAATAATATGCAAGGGTCATGGGCATAAAACTTGTAGCCCTATGTCTTAGGGTCCTATGTGTAAAATTTCGTGCTAGTCCGAGATGGGTAGACGGTGATACAGTCAAAATACTGTGAGATGTACTAATATAAGGAAAAAACTTGCGAAAATTGCCATCAAAAAGGGGAATTTTTTTTTGAAATGTTGATTTAAGGGTCCGTTTCCACTCCAATATATTCATTTACCCATGAGATCTCTTGGGGAAAAATATCGAAAGAGTTGAACACGAGGGCAATACATTTCGGAGAAATTAGTGAAATCTCCAATTCACCAAAGGGGTACCCCTTTCAGAAATCTTCGATTTCTCTAATATCGATTCGAGCAATGTTTTCATAGTGAATACTAAATAATATGCAAGGGTCATGGGCACAAAACTTGTAGCCCTATGTCTTAGGGTCCTATGTGTAAAATTTCGTGCTATTCCGAGATGGGTAGACGGTGATACAGTCAAAATACTGTGAGATGTACTAATATAAGGAAAAAACTTGCGAAAATTGCCATCAAAAAGGGGAATTTTTTTTTGAAATGTTGATTTAAGGGTCCGTTTCCACTCCAATATATTCATTTACCCATGAGATCTCTTGGGGAAAAATATCGAACGAGTTGAACACGAGGGCAATACATTTTGGAGAAATTAGTGAAATCTCCAATTCACCAAAGGGGTACCCCTTTCAGAAATCTTCGATTTCTCTAATATCGATTCGAGCAATGTTTTCATAGTGAATACTAAATAATATGCAAGGGTCATGGGCACAAAAGTTGTAGCCCTATGTCTTAGGGTCCTATGTGTAAAATTTCGTGCTAGTCCGAGATGGGTAGACGGTGATACAGTCAAAATACTGTGAGATGTACTAATATAAGGAAAAAACTTGCGAAAATTGCCATCAAAAAGGGGAATTTTTTTTTGAAATGTTGATTTAAGGGTCCGTTTCCACTCCAATATATTCATTTACCCATGAGATCTCTTGGGGAAAAATATCGAAAGAGTTGAACACGAGGGCAATACATTTCGGAGAAATTAGTGAAATCTCCAATTCACCAAAGGGGTACCCCTTTCAGAAATCTTCGATTTCTCTAATATCGATTCGAGCAATGTTTTCATAGTGAATACTAAATAATATGCAAGGGTCATGGGCACAAAAGTTGTAGCCCTATGTCTTAGGGTCCTATGTGTAAAATTTCGTGCTAGTCCGAGATGGGTAGACGGTGATACAGTCAAAATACTGTGAGATGTACTAATATAAGGAAAAAACTTGCGAAAATTGCCATCAAAAAGGGGAATTTTTTTTGAAATGTTGATTTAAGGGTCCGTTTCAACTCCAATATATTCATTTACCCATGAGATCTCTTGGGAAAAAATATCGAACGAGTTGAACACGAGGGCAATACATTTCGGAGAAATTAGTGAAATCTCCAATTCACCAAAGGGGTACCCCTTTCAGAAATCTTCGATTTCTCTAATATCGATTCGAGCAATGTTTTCATAGTGAATACTAAATAATATGCAAGGGTCATGGGCACAAAACTTGTAGCCCTATGTCTTAGGGTCCTATGTGTAAAATTTCGTGCTATTCCGAGATGGGTAGACGGTGATACAGTCAAAATACTGTGAGATGTACTAATATAAGGAAAAAACTTGCGAAAATTGCCATCAAAAAGGGGAATTTTTTTTTGAAATGTTGATTTAAGGGTCCGTTTCCACTCCAATATATTCATTTACCCATGAGATCTCTTGGGGAAAAATATCAAACGAGTTGAACACGAGGGCAATACATTTCGGAGAAATTAGTGAAATCTCCAATTCACCAAAGGGGTACCCCTTTCAGAAATCTTCGATTTCTCTAATATCGATTCGAGCAATGTTTTCATAGTGAATACTAAATAATATGCAAGGGTCATGGGCACAAAAGTTGTAGCCCTATGTCTTAGGGTCCTATGTGTAAAATTTCGTGCTAGTCCGAGATGGGTAAACGGTGATACAGTCAAAATACTGTGAGATGTACTAATATAAGGAAAAAACTTGCGAAAATTGCCATCAAAAAGGGGAATTTTTTTTTGAAATGTTGATTTAAGGGTCCGTTTCCACTCCAATATATTCATTTACCCATGAGATCTCTTGGGGAAAAATATCGAAAGAGTTGAACACGAGGGCAATACATTTCGGAGAAATTAGTGAAATCTCCAATTCACCAAAGGGGTACCCCTTTCAGAAATCTTCGATTTCTCTAATATCGATTCGAGCAATGTTTTCATAGTGAATACTAAATAATATGCAAGGGTCATGGGCACAAAACTTGTAGACCTATGTCTTAGGGTCCTATGTGTAAAATTTCGTGCTATTCCGAGATGGGTAGACGGTGATACAGTCAAAATACTGTGAGATGTACTAATATAAGGAAAAAACTTGCGAAAATTGCCATCAAAAAGGGGAATTTTTTTTTGAAATGTTGATTTAAGGGTCCGTTTCCACTCCAATATATTCATTTACCCATGAGATCTCTTGGGGAAAAATATCGAACGAGTTGAACACGAGGGCAATACATTTTGGAGAAATTAGTGAAATCTCCAATTCACCAAAGGGGTACCCCTTTCAGAAATCTTCGATTTCTCTAATATCGATTCGAGCAATGTTTTCATAGTGAATACTAAATAATATGCAAGGGTCATGGGCACAAAAGTTGTAGCCCTATGTCTTAGGGTCCTATGTGTAAAATTTCGTGCTAGTCCGAGATGGGTAAACGGTGATACAGACAAAATACTGTGAGATGTACTAATATAAGGAAAAAACTTGCGAAAATTGCCATCAAAAAGGGGAATTTTTTTTTGAAATGTTGATTTAAGGGTCCGTTTCCACTCCAATATATTCATTTACCCATGAGATCTCTTGGGGAAAAATATCGAACGAGTTGAACACGAGGGCAATACATTTTGGAGAAATTAGTGAAATCTCCAATTCACCAAAGGGGTACCCCTTTCAGAAATCTTCGATTTCTCTAATATCGATTCGAGCAATGTTTTCATAGTGAATACTAAATAATATGCAAGGGTCATGGGCACAAAAGTTGTAGCCCTATGTCTTAGGGTCCTATGTGTAAAATTTCGTGCTAGTCCGAGATGGGTAGACGGTGATACAGTCAAAATACTGTGAGATGTACTAATATAAGGAAAAAACTTGCGAAAATTGCCATCAAAAAGGGGAATTTTTTTTTGAAATGTTGATTTAAGGGTCCGTTTCCACTCCAATATATTCATTTACCCATGAGATCTCTTGGGGAAAAATATCGAACGAGTTGAACACGAGGGCAATACATTTTGGAGAAATTAGTGAAATCTCCAATTCACCAAAGGGGTACCCCTTTCAGAAATCTTCGATTTCTCTAATATCGATTCGAGCAATGTTTTCATAGTGAATACTAAATAATATGCAAGGGTCATGGGCACAAAAGTTGTAGCCCTATGTCTTAGGGTCCTATGTGTAAAATTTCGTGCTAGTCCGAGATGGGTAGACGGTGATACAGTCAAAATACTGTGAGATGTACTAATATAAGGAAAAAACTTGCGAAAATTGCCATCAAAAAGGGGAATTTTTTTTTGAAATGTTGATTTAAGGGTCCGTTTCCACTCCAATATATTCATTTACCCATGAGATCTCTTGGGGAAAAATATCGAAAGAGTTGAACACGAGGGCAATACATTTCGGAGAAATTAGTGAAATCTCCAATTCACCAAAGGGGTACCCCTTTCAGAAATCTTCGATTTCTCTAATATCGATTCGAGCAATGTTTTCATAGTGAATACTAAATAATATGCAAGGGTCATGGGCACAAAACTTGTAGACCTATGTCTTAGGGTCCTATGTGTAAAATTTCGTGCTATTCCGAGATGGGTAGACGGTGATACAGTCAAAATACTGTGAGATGTACTAATATAAGGAAAAAACTTGCGAAAATTGCCATCAAAAAGGGGAATTTTTTTTTGAAATGTTGATTTAAGGGTCCGTTTCCACTCCAATATATTCATTTACCCATGAGATCTCTTGGGGAAAAATATCGAACGAGTTGAACACGAGGGCAATACATTTTGGAGAAATTAGTGAAATCTCCAATTCACCAAAGGGGTACCCCTTTCAGAAATCTTCGATTTCTCTAATATCGATTCGAGCAATGTTTTCATAGTGAATACTAAATAATATGCAAGGGTCATGGGCACAAAAGTTGTAGCCCTATGTCTTAGGGTCCTATGTGTAAAATTTCGTGCTAGCCCGAGATGGGTAAACGGTGATACAGACAAAATACTGTGAGATGTACTAATATAAGGAAAAAACTTGCGAAAATTGCCATCAAAAAGGGGAATTTTTTTTTGAAATGTTGATTTAAGGGTCCGTTTCCACTCCAATATATTCATTTACCCATGAGATCTCTTGGGGAAAAATATCGAACGAGTTGAACACGAGGGCAATACATTTTGGAGAAATTAGTGAAATCTCCAATTCACCAAAGGGGTACCCCTTTCAGAAATCTTCGATTTCTCTAATATCGATTCGAGCAATGTTTTCATAGTGAATACTAAATAATATGCAAGGGTCATGGGCACAAAAGTTGTAGCCCTATGTCTTAGGGTCCTATGTGTAAAATTTCGTGCTAGTCCGAGATGGGTAGACGGTGATACAGTCAAAATACTGTGAGATGTACTAATATAAGGAAAAAACTTGCGAAAATTGCCATCAAAAAGGGGAATTTTTTTTTGAAATGTTGATTTAAGGGTCCGTTTCCACTCCAATATATTCATTTACCCATGAGATCTCTTGGGGAAAAATATCGAAAGAGTTGAACACGAGGGCAATACATTTCGGAGAAATTAGTGAAATCTCCAATTCACCAAAGGGGTACCCCTTTCAGAAATCTTCGATTTCTCTAATATCGATTCGAGCAATGTTTTCATAGTGAATACTAAATAATATGCAAGGGTCATGGGCACAAAAGTTGTAGCCCTATGTCTTAGGGTCCTATGTGTAAAATTTCGTGCTAGTCCGAGATGGGTAGACGGTGATACAGTCAAAATACTGTGAGATGTACTAATATAAGGAAAAAACTTGCGAAAATTGCCATCAAAAAGGGGAATTTTTTTTGAAATGTTGATTTAAGGGTCCGTTTCAACTCCAATATATTCATTTACCCATGAGATCTCTTGGGAAAAAATATCGAACGAGTTGAACACGAGGGCAATACATTTCGGAGAAATTAGTGAAATCTCCAATTCACCAAAGGGGTACCCCTTTCAGAAATCTTCGATTTCTCTAATATCGATTCGAGCAATGTTTTCATAGTGAATACTAAATAATATGCAAGGGTCATGGGCACAAAACTTGTAGCCCTATGTCTTAGGGTCCTATGTGTAAAATTTCGTGCTATTCCGAGATGGGTAGACGGTGATACAGTCAAAATACTGTGAGATGTACTAATATAAGGAAAAAACTTGCGAAAATTGCCATCAAAAAGGGGAATTTTTTTTTGAAATGTTGATTTAAGGGTCCGTTTCCACTCCAATATATTCATTTACCCATGAGATCTCTTGGGGAAAAATATCAAACGAGTTGAACACGAGGGCAATACATTTCGGAGAAATTAGTGAAATCTCCAATTCACCAAAGGGGTACCCCTTTCAGAAATCTTCGATTTCTCTAATATCGATTCGAGCAATGTTTTCATAGTGAATACTAAATAATATGCAAGGGTCATGGGCACAAAAGTTGTAGCCCTATGTCTTAGGGTCCTATGTGTAAAATTTCGTGCTAGTCCGAGATGGGTAAACGGTGATACAGTCAAAATACTGTGAGATGTACTAATATAAGGAAAAAACTTGCGAAAATTGCCATCAAAAAGGGGAATTTTTTTTTGAAATGTTGATTTAAGGGTCCGTTTCCACTCCAATATATTCATTTACCCATGAGATCTCTTGGGGAAAAATATCGAACGAGTTGAACACGAGGGCAATACATTTTGGAGAAATTAGTGAAATCTCCAATTCACCAAAGGGGTACCCCTTTCAGAAATCTTCGATTTCTCTAATATCGATTCGAGCAATGTTTTCATAGTGAATACTAAATAATATGCAAGGGTCATGGGCACAAAAGTTGTAGCCCTATGTCTTAGGGTCCTATGTGTAAAATTTCGTGCTAGTCCGAGTTGGGTAGAGGGTGATACAGTCAAAATACTGTGAGATGTACTAATATAAGGAAAAAACTTGCGAAAATTGCCATAAAAAAGGGGAACTTTTTTTGAAATGTTGATTTAAGGGTCCGTTTCCACTCCAATATATTCATTTACCCATGAGATCTCTTGGGGAAAAATATCAAACGAGTTGAACACGAGGGCAATACATTTCGGAGAAATTAGTGAAATCTCCAATTCACCAAAGGGGTACCCCTTTCAGAAATCTTCGATTTCTCTAATATCGATTCGAGCAATGTTTTCATAGTGAATACTAAATAATATGCAAGGGTCATGGGCACAAAAGTTGTAGCCCTATGTCTTAGGGTCCTATGTGTAAAATTTCGTGCTAGTCCAAGATGGGTAGACGGTGATACAGTCAAAATACTGTGAGATGTACTAATATAAGGAAAAAACTTGCGAAAATTGCCATCAAAAAGGGGAATTTTTTTTTGAAATGTTGATTTAAGGGTCCGTTTCCACTCCAATATATTCATTTACCCATGAGATCTCTTGGGGAAAAATATCGAAAGAGTTGAACACGAGGGCAATACATTTCGGAGAAATTAGTGAAATCTCCAATTCACCAAAGGGGTACCCCTTTCAGAAATCTTCGATTTCTCTAATATCGATTCGAGCAATGTTTTCATAGTGAATACTAAATAATATGCAAGGGTCATGGGCACAAAAGTTGTAGCCCTATGTCTTAGGGTCCTATGTGTAAAATTTCGTGCTAGTCCGAGATGGGTAAACGGTGATACAGACAAAATACTGTGAGATGTACTAATATAAGGAAAAAACTTGCGAAAATTGCCATCAAAAAGGGGAATTTTTTTTTGAAATGTTGATTTAAGGGTCCGTTTCCACTCCAATATATTCATTTACCCATGAGATCTCTTGGGGAAAAATATCGAACGAGTTGAACACGAGGGCAATACATTTTGGAGAAATTAGTGAAATCTCCAATTCACCAAAGGGGTACCCCTTTCAGAAATCTTCGATTTCTCTAATATCGATTCGAGCAATGTTTTCATAGTGAATACTAAATAATATGCAAGGGTCATGGGCACAAAAGTTGTAGCCCTATGTCTTAGGGTCCTATGTGTAAAATTTCGTGCTAGTCCGAGATGGGTAGACGGTGATACAGTCAAAATACTGTGAGATGTACTAATATAAGGAAAAAACTTGCGAAAATTGCCATCAAAAAGGGGAATTTTTTTTGAAATGTTGATTTAAGGGTCCGTTTCAACTCCAATATATTCATTTACCCATGAGATCTCTTGGGAAAAAATATCGAACGAGTTGAACACGAGGGCAATACATTTCGGAGAAATTAGTGAAATCTCCAATTCACCAAAGGGGTACCCCTTTCAGAAATCTTCGATTTCTCTAATATCGATTCGAGCAATGTTTTCATAGTGAATACTAAATAATATGCAAGGGTCATGGGCATAAAACTTGTAGCCCTATGTCTTAGGGTCCTATGTGTAAAATTTCGTGCTAGTCCGAGATGGGTAGACGGTGATACAGTCAAAATACTGTGAGATGTACTAATATAAGGAAAAAACTTGCGAAAATTGCCATCAAAAAGGGGAATTTTTTTTTGAAATGTTGATTTAAGGGTCCGTTTCCACTCCAATATATTCATTTACCCATGAGATCTCTTGGGGAAAAATATCGAAAGAGTTGAACACGAGGGCAATACATTTCGGAGAAATTAGTGAAATCTCCAATTCACCAAAGGGGTACCCCTTTCAGAAATCTTCGATTTCTCTAATATCGATTCGAGCAATGTTTTCATAGTGAATACTAAATAATATGCAAGGGTCATGGGCACAAAAGTTGTAGCCCTATGTCTTAGGGTCCTATGTGTAAAATTTCGTGCTAGTCCGAGATGGGTAGACGGTGATACAGTCAAAATACTGTGAGATGTACTAATATAAGGAAAAAACTTGCGAAAATTGCCATCAAAAAGGGGAATTTTTTTTGAAATGTTGATTTAAGGGTCCGTTTCAACTCCAATATATTCATTTACCCATGAGATCTCTTGGGAAAAAATATCGAACGAGTTGAACACGAGGGCAATACATTTCGGAGAAATTAGTGAAATCTCCAATTCACCAAAGGGGTACCCCTTTCAGAAATCTTCGATTTCTCTAATATCGATTCGAGCAATGTTTTCATAGTGAATACTAAATAATATGCAAGGGTCATGGGCACAAAACTTGTAGCCCTATGTCTTAGGGTCCTATGTGTAAAATTTCGTGCTATTCCGAGATGGGTAGACGGTGATACAGTCAAAATACTGTGAGATGTACTAATATAAGGAAAAAACTTGCGAAAATTGCCATCAAAAAGGGGAATTTTTTTTTGAAATGTTGATTTAAGGGTCCGTTTCCACTCCAATATATTCATTTACCCATGAGATCTCTTGGGGAAAAATATCAAACGAGTTGAACACGAGGGCAATACATTTCGGAGAAATTAGTGAAATCTCCAATTCACCAAAGGGGTACCCCTTTCAGAAATCTTCGATTTCTCTAATATCGATTCGAGCAATGTTTTCATAGTGAATACTAAATAATATGCAAGGGTCATGGGCACAAAAGTTGTAGCCCTATGTCTTAGGGTCCTATGTGTAAAATTTCGTGCTAGTCCGAGATGGGTAAACGGTGATACAGTCAAAATACTGTGAGATGTACTAATATAAGGAAAAAACTTGCGAAAATTGCCATCAAAAAGGGGAATTTTTTTTTGAAATGTTGATTTAAGGGTCCGTTTCCACTCCAATATATTCATTTACCCATGAGATCTCTTGGGGAAAAATATCGAACGAGTTGAACACGAGGGCAATACATTTTGGAGAAATTAGTGAAATCTCCAATTCACCAAAGGGGTACCCCTTTCAGAAATCTTCGATTTCTCTAATATCGATTCGAGCAATGTTTTCATAGTGAATACTAAATAATATGCAAGGGTCATGGGCACAAAAGTTGTAGCCCTATGTCTTAGGGTCCTATGTGTAAAATTTCGTGCTAGTCCGAGTTGGGTAGAGGGTGATACAGTCAAAATACTGTGAGATGTACTAATATAAGGAAAAAACTTGCGAAAATTGCCATAAAAAAGGGGAACTTTTTTTGAAATGTTGATTTAAGGGTCCGTTTCCACTCCAATATATTCATTTACCCATGAGATCTCTTGGGGAAAAATATCAAACGAGTTGAACACGAGGGCAATACATTTCGGAGAAATTAGTGAAATCTCCAATTCACCAAAGGGGTACCCCTTTCAGAAATCTTCGATTTCTCTAATATCGATTCGAGCAATGTTTTCATAGTGAATACTAAATAATATGCAAGGGTCATGGGCACAAAAGTTGTAGCCCTATGTCTTAGGGTCCTATGTGTAAAATTTCGTGCTAGTCCAAGATGGGTAGACGGTGATACAGTCAAAATACTGTGAGATGTACTAATATAAGGAAAAAACTTGCGAAAATTGCCATCAAAAAGGGGAATTTTTTTTTGAAATGTTGATTTAAGGGTCCGTTTCCACTCCAATATATTCATTTACCCATGAGATCTCTTGGGGAAAAATATCGAAAGAGTTGAACACGAGGGCAATACATTTCGGAGAAATTAGTGAAATCTCCAATTCACCAAAGGGGTACCCCTTTCAGAAATCTTCGATTTCTCTAATATCGATTCGAGCAATGTTTTCATAGTGAATACTAAATAATATGCAAGGGTCATGGGCACAAAAGTTGTAGCCCTATGTCTTAGGGTCCTATGTGTAAAATTTCGTGCTAGTCCGAGATGGGTAAACGGTGATACAGACAAAATACTGTGAGATGTACTAATATAAGGAAAAAACTTGCGAAAATTGCCATCAAAAAGGGGAATTTTTTTTTGAAATGTTGATTTAAGGGTCCGTTTCCACTCCAATATATTCATTTACCCATGAGATCTCTTGGGGAAAAATATCGAACGAGTTGAACACGAGGGCAATACATTTTGGAGAAATTAGTGAAATCTCCAATTCACCAAAGGGGTACCCCTTTCAGAAATCTTCGATTTCTCTAATATCGATTCGAGCAATGTTTTCATAGTGAATACTAAATAATATGCAAGGGTCATGGGCACAAAAGTTGTAGCCCTATGTCTTAGGGTCCTATGTGTAAAATTTCGTGCTAGTCCGAGATGGGTAGACGGTGATACAGTCAAAATACTGTGAGATGTACTAATATAAGGAAAAAACTTGCGAAAATTGCCATCAAAAAGGGGAATTTTTTTTGAAATGTTGATTTAAGGGTCCGTTTCAACTCCAATATATTCATTTACCCATGAGATCTCTTGGGAAAAAATATCGAACGAGTTGAACACGAGGGCAATACATTTCGGAGAAATTAGTGAAATCTCCAATTCACCAAAGGGGTACCCCTTTCAGAAATCTTCGATTTCTCTAATATCGATTCGAGCAATGTTTTCATAGTGAATACTAAATAATATGCAAGGGTCATGGGCATAAAACTTGTAGCCCTATGTCTTAGGGTCCTATGTGTAAAATTTCGTGCTAGTCCGAGATGGGTAGACGGTGATACAGTCAAAATACTGTGAGATGTACTAATATAAGGAAAAAACTTGCGAAAATTGCCATCAAAAAGGGGAATTTTTTTTTGAAATGTTGATTTAAGGGTCCGTTTCCACTCCAATATATTCATTTACCCATGAGATCTCTTGGGGAAAAATATCGAAAGAGTTGAACACGAGGGCAATACATTTCGGAGAAATTAGTGAAATCTCCAATTCACCAAAGGGGTACCCCTTTCAGAAATCTTCGATTTCTCTAATATCGATTCGAGCAATGTTTTCATAGTGAATACTAAATAATATGCAAGGGTCATGGGCACAAAACTTGTAGACCTATGTCTTAGGGTCCTATGTGTAAAATTTCGTGCTATTCCGAGATGGGTAGACGGTGATACAGTCAAAATACTGTGAGATGTACTAATATAAGGAAAAAACTTGCGAAAATTGCCATCAAAAAGGGGAATTTTTTTTTGAAATGTTGATTTAAGGGTCCGTTTCCACTCCAATATATTCATTTACCCATGAGATCTCTTGGGGAAAAATATCGAACGAGTTGAACACGAGGGCAATACATTTTGGAGAAATTAGTGAAATCTCCAATTCACCAAAGGGGTACCCCTTTCAGAAATCTTCGATTTCTCTAATATCGATTCGAGCAATGTTTTCATAGTGAATACTAAATAATATGCAAGGGTCATGGGCACAAAAGTTGTAGCCCTATGTCTTAGGGTCCTATGTGTAAAATTTCGTGCTAGTCCGAGATGGGTAAACGGTGATACAGACAAAATACTGTGAGATGTACTAATATAAGGAAAAAACTTGCGAAAATTGCCATCAAAAAGGGGAATTTTTTTTTGAAATGTTGATTTAAGGGTCCGTTTCCACTCCAATATATTCATTTACCCATGAGATCTCTTGGGGAAAAATATCGAACGAGTTGAACACGAGGGCAATACATTTTGGAGAAATTAGTGAAATCTCCAATTCACCAAAGGGGTACCCCTTTCAGAAATTTTCGATTTCTCTAATATCGATTCGAGCAATGTTTTCATAGTGAATACTAAATAATATGCAAGGGTCATGGGCACAAAAGTTGTAGCCCTATGTCTTAGGGTCCTATGTGTAAAATTTCGTGCTAGTCCGAGATGGGTAGACGGTGATACAGTCAAAATACTGTGAGATGTACTAATATAAGGAAAAAACTTGCGAAAATTGCCATCAAAAAGGGGAATTTTTTTTTGAAATGTTGATTTAAGGGTCCGTTTCCACTCCAATATATTCATTTACCCATGAGATCTCTTGGGGAAAAATATCGAAAGAGTTGAACACGAGGGCAATACATTTCGGAGAAATTAGTGAAATCTCCAATTCACCAAAGGGGTACCCCTTTCAGAAATCTTCGATTTCTCTAATATCGATTCGAGCAATGTTTTCATAGTGAATACTAAATAATATGCAAGGGTCATGGGCACAAAACTTGTAGCCCTATGTCTTAGGGTCCTATGTGTAAAATTTCGTGCTATTCCGAGATGGGTAGACGGTGATACAGTCAAAATACTGTGAGATGTACTAATATAAGGAAAAAACTTGCGAAAATTGCCATCAAAAAGGGGAATTTTTTTTTGAAATGTTGATTTAAGGGTCCGTTTCCACTCCAATATATTCATTTACCCATGAGATCTCTTGGGGAAAAATATCGAAAGAGTTGAACACAAGGGCCATACATTTTGGAGAAATTAGTGAAATCTCCAATTCACCAAAGGGGTACCCCTTTCAGAAATCTTCGATTTCTCTAATATCGATTCGAGCAATGTTTTCATAGTGAATACTAAATAATATGCAAGGGTCATGGGCACAAAAGTTGTAGCCCTATGTCTTAGGGTCCTATGTGTAAAATTTCGTGCTAGTCCGAGATGGGTAAACGGTGATACAGTCAAAATACTGTGAGATGTACTAATATAAGGAAAAAACTTGCGAAAATTGCCATCAAAAAGGGGAATTTTTTTTTGAAATGTTGATTTAAGGGTCCGTTTCCACTCCAATATATTCATTTACCCATGAGATCTCTTGGGGAAAAATATCGAACGAGTTGAACACGAGGGCAATACATTTTGGAGAAATTAGTGAAATCTCCAATTCACCAAAGGGGTACCCCTTTCAGAAATCTTCGATTTCTCTAATATCGATTCGAGCAATGTTTTCATAGTGAATACTAAATAATATGCAAGGGTCATGGGCACAAAAGTTGTAGCCCTATGTCTTAGGGTCCTATGTGTAAAATTTCGTGCTAGTCCGAGTTGGGTAGAGGGTGATACAGTCAAAATACTGTGAGATGTACTAATATAAGGAAAAAACTTGCGAAAATTGCCATAAAAAAGGGGAACTTTTTTTGAAATGTTGATTTAAGGGTCCGTTTCCACTCCAATATATTCATTTACCCATGAGATCTCTTGGGGAAAAATATCAAACGAGTTGAACACGAGGGCAATACATTTCGGAGAAATTAGTGAAATCTCCAATTCACCAAAGGGGTACCCCTTTCAGAAATCTTCGATTTCTCTAATATCGATTCGAGCAATGTTTTCATAGTGAATACTAAATAATATGCTAGGGTCATGGGCACAAAAGTTGTAGCCCTATGTCTTAGGGTCCTATGTGTAAAATTTCGTGCTAGTCCAAGATGGGTAGACGGTGATACAGTCAAAATACTGTGAGATGCACTAATATAAGGAAAAAACTTGCGAAAATTGCCATCAAAAAGGGGAATTTTTTTTTGAAATGTTGATTTAAGGGTCCGTTTCCACTCCAATATATTCATTTACCCATGAGATCTCTTGGGGAAAAATATCGAAAGAGTTGAACACGAGGGCAATACATTTCGGAGAAATTAGTGAAATCTCCAATTCACCAAAGGGGTACCCCTTTCAGAAATCTTCGATTTCTCTAATATCGATTCGAGCAATGTTTTCATAGTGAATACTAAATAATATGCAAGGGTCATGGGCACAAAAGTTGTAGCCCTATGTCTTAGGGTCCTATGTGTAAAATTTCGTGCTAGTCCGAGATGGGTAAACGGTGATACAGACAAAATACTGTGAGATGTACTAATATAAGGAAAAAACTTGCGAAAATTGCCATCAAAAAGGGGAATTTTTTTTTGAAATGTTGATTTAAGGGTCCGTTTCCACTCCAATATATTCATTTACCCATGAGATCTCTTGGGGAAAAATATCGAACGAGTTGAACACGAGGGCAATACATTTTGGAGAAATTAGTGAAATCTCCAATTCACCAAAGGGGTACCCCTTTCAGAAATCTTCGATTTCTCTAATATCGATTCGAGCAATGTTTTCATAGTGAATACTAAATAATATGCAAGGGTCATGGGCACAAAAGTTGTAGCCCTATGTCTTAGGGTCCTATGTGTAAAATTTCGTGCTAGTCCGAGATGGGTAGACGGTGATACAGTCAAAATACTGTGAGATGTACTAATATAAGGAAAAAACTTGCGAAAATTGCCATCAAAAAGGGGAATTTTTTTTGAAATGTTGATTTAAGGGTCCGTTTCAACTCCAATATATTCATTTACCCATGAGATCTCTTGGGAAAAAATATCGAACGAGTTGAACACGAGGGCAATACATTTCGGAGAAATTAGTGAAATCTCCAATTCACCAAAGGGGTACCCCTTTCAGAAATCTTCGATTTCTCTAATATCGATTCGAGCAATGTTTTCATAGTGAATACTAAATAATATGCAAGGGTCATGGGCATAAAACTTGTAGCCCTATGTCTTAGGGTCCTATGTGTAAAATTTCGTGCTAGTCCGAGATGGGTAGACGGTGATACAGTCAAAATACTGTGAGATGTACTAATATAAGGAAAAAACTTGCGAAAATTGCCATCAAAAAGGGGAACTTTTTTTGAAATGTTGATTTAAGGGTCCGTTTCCACTCCAATATATTCATTTACCCATGAGATCTCTTGGGGAAAAATATCGAAAGAGTTGAACACGAGGGCAATACATTTCGGAGAAATTAGTGAAATCTCCAATTCACCAAAGGGGTACCCCTTTCAGAAATCTTCGATTTCTCTAATATCGATTCGAGCAATGTTTTCATAGTGAATACTAAATAATATGCAAGGGTCATGGGCACAAAAGTTGTAGCCCTATGTCTTAGGGTCCTATGTGTAAAATTTCGTGCTAGTCCGAGATGGGTAAACGGTGATACAGACAAAATACTGTGAGATGTACTAATATAAGGAAAAAACTTGCGAAAATTGCCATCAAAAAGGGGAATTTTTTTTGAAATGTTGATTTAAGGGTCCGTTTCAACTCCAATATATTCATTTACCCATGAGATCTCTTGGGAAAAAATATCGAACGAGTTGAACACGAGGGCAATACATTTCGGAGAAATTAGTGAAATCTCCAATTCACCAAAGGGGTACCCCTTTCAGAAATCTTCGATTTCTCTAATATCGATTCGAGCAATGTTTTCATAGTGAATACTAAATAATATGCAAGGGTCATGGGCATAAAACTTGTAGCCCTATGTCTTAGGGTCCTATGTGTAAAATTTCGTGCTAGTCCGAGATGGGTAGACGGTGATACAGTCAAAATACTGTGAGATGTACTAATATAAGGAAAAAACTTGCGAAAATTGCCATCAAAAAGGGGAATTTTTTTTTGAAATGTTGATTTAAGGGTCCGTTTCCACTCCAATATATTCATTTACCCATGAGATCTCTTGGGGAAAAATATCGAAAGAGTTGAACACGAGGGCAATACATTTCGGAGAAATTAGTGAAATCTCCAATTCACCAAAGGGGTACCCCTTTCAGAAATCTTCGATTTCTCTAATATCGATTCGAGCAATGTTTTCATAGTGAATACTAAATAATATGCAAGGGTCATGGGCACAAAACTTGTAGACCTATGTCTTAGGGTCCTATGTGTAAAATTTCGTGCTATTCCGAGATGGGTAGACGGTGATACAGTCAAAATACTGTGAGATGTACTAATATAAGGAAAAAACTTGCGAAAATTGCCATCAAAAAGGGGAATTTTTTTTTGAAATGTTGATTTAAGGGTCCGTTTCCACTCCAATATATTCATTTACCCATGAGATCTCTTGGGGAAAAATATCGAACGAGTTGAACACGAGGGCAATACATTTTGGAGAAATTAGTGAAATCTCCAATTCACCAAAGGGGTACCCCTTTCAGAAATCTTCGATTTCTCTAATATCGATTCGAGCAATGTTTTCATAGTGAATACTAAATAATATGCAAGGGTCATGGGCACAAAAGTTGTAGCCCTATGTCTTAGGGTCCTATGTGTAAAATTTCGTGCTAGTCCGAGATGGGTAAACGGTGATACAGACAAAATACTGTGAGATGTACTAATATAAGGAAAAAACTTGCGAAAATTGCCATCAAAAAGGGGAATTTTTTTTTGAAATGTTGATTTAAGGGTCCGTTTCCACTCCAATATATTCATTTACCCATGAGATCTCTTGGGGAAAAATATCGAACGAGTTGAACACGAGGGCAATACATTTTGGAGAAATTAGTGAAATCTCCAATTCACCAAAGGGGTACCCCTTTCAGAAATCTTCGATTTCTCTAATATCGATTCGAGCAATGTTTTCATAGTGAATACTAAATAATATGCAAGGGTCATGGGCACAAAAGTTGTAGCCCTATGTCTTAGGGTCCTATGTGTAAAATTTCGTGCTAGTCCGAGATGGGTAGACGGTGATACAGTCAAAATACTGTGAGATGTACTAATATAAGGAAAAAACTTGCGAAAATTGCCATCAAAAAGGGGAATTTTTTTTTGAAATGTTGATTTAAGGGTCCGTTTCCACTCCAATATATTCATTTACCCATGAGATCTCTTGGGGAAAAATATCGAAAGAGTTGAACACGAGGGCAATACATTTCGGAGAAATTAGTGAAATCTCCAATTCACCAAAGGGGTACCCCTTTCAGAAATCTTCGATTTCTCTAATATCGATTCGAGCAATGTTTTCATAGTGAATACTAAATAATATGCAAGGGTCATGGGCACAAAACTTGTAGCCCTATGTCTTAGGGTCCTATGTGTAAAATTTCGTGCTATTCCGAGATGGGTAGACGGTGATACAGTCAAAATACTGTGAGATGTACTAATATAAGGAAAAAACTTGCGAAAATTGCCATCAAAAAGGGGAATTTTTTTTTGAAATGTTGATTTAAGGGTCCGTTTCCACTCCAATATATTCATTTACCCATGAGATCTCTTGGGGAAAAATATCGAAAGAGTTGAACACGAGGGCCATACATTTTGGAGAAATTAGTGAAATCTCCAATTCACCAAAGGGGTACCCCTTTCAGAAATCTTCGATTTCTCTAATATCGATTCGAGCAATGTTTTCATAGTGAATACTAAATAATATGCAAGGGTCATGGGCACAAAAGTTGTAGCCCTATGTCTTAGGGTCCTATGTGTAAAATTTCGTGCTAGTCCGAGATGGGTAAACGGTGATACAGTCAAAATACTGTGAGATGTACTAATATAAGGAAAAAACTTGCGAAAATTGCCATCAAAAAGGGGAATTTTTTTTTGAAATGTTGATTTAAGGGTCCGTTTCCACTCCAATATATTCATTTACCCATGAGATCTCTTGGGGAAAAATATCGAACGAGTTGAACACGAGGGCAATACATTTTGGAGAAATTAGTGAAATCTCCAATTCACCAAAGGGGTACCCCTTTCAGAAATCTTCGATTTCTCTAATATCGATTCGAGCAATGTTTTCATAGTGAATACTAAATAATATGCAAGGGTCATGGGCACAAAAGTTGTAGCCCTATGTCTTAGGGTCCTATGTGTAAAATTTCGTGCTAGTCCGAGTTGGGTAGAGGGTGATACAGTCAAAATACTGTGAGATGTACTAATATAAGGAAAAAACTTGCGAAAATTGCCATAAAAAAGGGGAACTTTTTTTGAAATGTTGATTTAAGGGTCCGTTTCCACTCCAATATATTCATTTACCCATGAGATCTCTTGGGGAAAAATATCAAACGAGTTGAACACGAGGGCAATACATTTCGGAGAAATTAGTGAAATCTCCAATTCACCAAAGGGGTACCCCTTTCAGAAATCTTCGATTTCTCTAATATCGATTCGAGCAATGTTTTCATAGTGAATACTAAATAATATGCAAGGGTCATGGGCACAAAAGTTGTAGCCCTATGTCTTAGGGTCCTATGTGTAAAATTTCGTGCTAGTCCAAGATGGGTAGACGGTGATACAGTCAAAATACTGTGAGATGCACTAATATAAGGAAAAAACTTGCGAAAATTGCCATCAAAAAGGGGAATTTTTTTTTGAAATGTTGATTTAAGGGTCCGTTTCCACTCCAATATATTCATTTACCCATGAGATCTCTTGGGGAAAAATATCGAAAGAGTTGAACACGAGGGCAATACATTTCGGAGAAATTAGTGAAATCTCCAATTCACCAAAGGGGTACCCCTTTCAGAAATCTTCGATTTCTCTAATATCGATTCGAGCAATGTTTTCATAGTGAATACTAAATAATATGCAAGGGTCATGGGCACAAAAGTTGTAGCCCTATGTCTTAGGGTCCTATGAGTAAAATTTCGTGCTAGTCCGAGATGGGTAAACGGTGATACAGACAAAATACTGTGAGATGTACTAATATAAGGAAAAAACTTGCGAAAATTGCCATCAAAAAGGGGAATTTTTTTTTGAAATGTTGATTTAAGGGTCCGTTTCCACTCCAATATATTCATTTACCCATGAGATCTCTTGGGGAAAAATATCGAACGAGTTGAACACGAGGGCAATACATTTTGGAGAAATTAGTGAAATCTCCAATTCACCAAAGGGGTACCCCTTTCAGAAATCTTCGATTTCTCTAATATCGATTCGAGCAATGTTTTCATAGTGAATACTAAATAATATGCAAGGGTCATGGGCACAAAAGTTGTAGCCCTATGTCTTAGGGTCCTATGTGTAAAATTTCGTGCTAGTCCGAGATGGGTAGACGGTGATACAGTCAAAATACTGTGAGATGTACTAATATAAGGAAAAAACTTGCGAAAATTGCCATCAAAAAGGGGAATTTTTTTTGAAATGTTGATTTAAGGGTCCGTTTCAACTCCAATATATTCATTTACCCATGAGATCTCTTGGGAAAAAATATCGAACGAGTTGAACACGAGGGCAATACATTTCGGAGAAATTAGTGAAATCTCCAATTCACCAAAGGGGTACCCCTTTCAGAAATCTTCGATTTCTCTAATATCGATTCGAGCAATGTTTTCATAGTGAATACTAAATAATATGCAAGGGTCATGGGCATAAAACTTGTAGCCCTATGTCTTAGGGTCCTATGTGTAAAATTTCGTGCTAGTCCGAGATGGGTAGACGGTGATACAGTCAAAATACTGTGAGATGTACTAATATAAGGAAAAAACTTGCGAAAATTGCCATCAAAAAGGGGAATTTTTTTTTGAAATGTTGATTTAAGGGTCCGTTTCCACTCCAATATATTCATTTACCCATGAGATCTCTTGGGGAAAAATATCGAAAGAGTTGAACACGAGGGCAATACATTTCGGAGAAATTAGTGAAATCTCCAATTCACCAAAGGGGTACCCCTTTCAGAAATCTTCGATTTCTCTAATATCGATTCGAGCAATGTTTTCATAGTGAATACTAAATAATATGCAAGGGTCATGGGCACAAAACTTGTAGACCTATGTCTTAGGGTCCTATGTGTAAAATTTCGTGCTATTCCGAGATGGGTAGACGGTGATACAGTCAAAATACTGTGAGATGTACTAATATAAGGAAAAAACTTGCGAAAATTGCCATCAAAAAGGGGAATTTTTTTTTGAAATGTTGATTTAAGGGTCCGTTTCCACTCCAATATATTCATTTACCCATGAGATCTCTTGGGGAAAAATATCGAACGAGTTGAACACGAGGGCAATACATTTTGGAGAAATTAGTGAAATCTCCAATTCACCAAAGGGGTACCCCTTTCAGAAATCTTCGATTTCTCTAATATCGATTCGAGCAATGTTTTCATAGTGAATACTAAATAATATGCAAGGGTCATGGGCACAAAAGTTGTAGCCCTATGTCTTAGGGTCCTATGTGTAAAATTTCGTGCTAGTCCGAGATGGGTAGACGGTGATACAGTCAAAATACTGTGAGATGTACTAATATAAGGAAAAAACTTGCGAAAATTGCCATCAAAAAGGGGAATTTTTTTTTGAAATGTTGATTTAAGGGTCCGTTTCCACTCCAATATATTCATTTACCCATGAGATCTCTTGGGGAAAAATATCGAAAGAGTTGAACACGAGGGCAATACATTTCGGAGAAATTAGTGAAATCTCCAATTCACCAAAGGGGTACCCCTTTCAGAAATCTTCGATTTCTCTAATATCGATTCGAGCAATGTTTTCATAGTGAATACTAAATAATATGCAAGGGTCATGGGCACAAAAGTTGTAGCCCTATGTCTTAGGGTCCTATGTGTAAAATTTCGTGCTAGTCCGAGATGGGTAAACGGTGATACAGTCAAAATACTGTGAGATGTACTAATATAAGGAAAAAACTTGCGAAAATTGCCATCAAAAAGGGGAATTTTTTTTTGAAATGTTGATTTAAGGGTCCGTTTCCACTCCAATATATTCATTTACCCATGAGATCTCTTGGGGAAAAATATCGAACGAGTTGAACACGAGGGCAATACATTTTGGAGAAATTAGTGAAATCTCCAATTCACCAAAGGGGTACCCCTTTCAGAAATCTTCGATTTCTCTAATATCGATTCGAGCAATGTTTTCATAGTGAATACTAAATAATATGCAAGGGTCATGGGCACAAAAGTTGTAGCCCTATGTCTTAGGGTCCTATGTGTAAAATTTCGTGCTAGTCCGAGTTGGGTAGAGGGTGATACAGTCAAAATACTGTGAGATGTACTAATATAAGGAAAAAACTTGCGAAAATTGCCATAAAAAAGGGGAACTTTTTTTGAAATGTTGATTTAAGGGTCCGTTTCCACTCCAATATATTCATTTACCCATGAGATCTCTTGGGGAAAAATATCAAACGAGTTGAACACGAGGGCAATACATTTCGGAGAAATTAGTGAAATCTCCAATTCACCAAAGGGGTACCCCTTTCAGAAATCTTCGATTTCTCTAATATCGATTCGAGCAATGTTTTCATAGTGAATACTAAATAATATGCAAGGGTCATGGGCACAAAACTTGTAGACCTATGTCTTAGGGTCCTATGTGTAAAATTTCGTGCTATTCCGAGATGGGTAGACGGTGATACAGTCAAAATACTGTGAGATGTACTAATATAAGGAAAAAACTTGCGAAAATTGCCATCAAAAAGGGGAATTTTTTTTTGAAATGTTGATTTAAGGGTCCGTTTCCACTCCAATATATTCATTTACCCATGAGATCTCTTGGGGAAAAATATCGAACGAGTTGAACACGAGGGCAATACATTTTGGAGAAATTAGTGAAATCTCCAATTCACCAAAGGGGTACCCCTTTCAGAAATCTTCGATTTCTCTAATATCGATTCGAGCAATGTTTTCATAGTGAATACTAAATAATATGCAAGGGTCATGGGCACAAAAGTTGTAGCCCTATGTCTTAGGGTCCTATGTGTAAAATTTCGTGCTAGTCCGAGATGGGTAGACGGTGATACAGTCAAAATACTGTGAGATGTACTAATATAAGGAAAAAACTTGCGAAAATTGCCATCAAAAAGGGGAATTTTTTTTTGAAATGTTGATTTAAGGGTCCGTTTCCACTCCAATATATTCATTTACCCATGAGATCTCTTGGGGAAAAATATCGAAAGAGTTGAACACGAGGGCAATACATTTCGGAGAAATTAGTGAAATCTCCAATTCACCAAAGGGGTACCCCTTTCAGAAATCTTCGATTTCTCTAATATCGATTCGAGCAATGTTTTCATAGTGAATACTAAATAATATGCAAGGGTCATGGGCACAAAACTTGTAGCCCTATGTCTTAGGGTCCTATGTGTAAAATTTCGTGCTATTCCGAGATGGGTAGACGGTGATACAGTCAAAATACTGTGAGATGTACTAATATAAGGAAAAAACTTGCGAAAATTGCCATCAAAAAGGGGAATTTTTTTTTGAAATGTTGATTTAAGGGTCCGTTTCCACTCCAATATATTCATTTACCCATGAGATCTCTTGGGGAAAAATATCGAAAGAGTTGAACACGAGGGCCATACATTTTGGAGAAATTAGTGAAATCTCCAATTCACCAAAGGGGTACCCCTTTCAGAAATCTTCGATTTCTCTAATATCGATTCGAGCAATGTTTTCATAGTGAATACTAAATAATATGCAAGGGTCATGGGCACAAAAGTTGTAGCCCTATGTCTTAGGGTCCTATGTGTAAAATTTCGTGCTAGTCCGAGATGGGTAAACGGTGATACAGTCAAAATACTGTGAGATGTACTAATATAAGGAAAAAACTTGCGAAAATTGCCATCAAAAAGGGGAATTTTTTTTTGAAATGTTGATTTAAGGGTCCGTTTCCACTCCAATATATTCATTTACCCATGAGATCTCTTGGGGAAAAATATCGAACGAGTTGAACACGAGGGCAATACATTTTGGAGAAATTAGTGAAATCTCCAATTCACCAAAGGGGTACCCCTTTCAGAAATCTTCGATTTCTCTAATATCGATTCGAGCAATGTTTTCATAGTGAATACTAAATAATATGCAAGGGTCATGGGCACAAAAGTTGTAGCCCTATGTCTTAGGGTCCTATGTGTAAAATTTCGTGCTAGTCCGAGTTGGGTAGAGGGTGATACAGTCAAAATACTGTGAGATGTACTAATATAAGGAAAAAACTTGCGAAAATTGCCATAAAAAAGGGGAACTTTTTTTGAAATGTTGATTTAAGGGTCCGTTTCCACTCCAATATATTCATTTACCCATGAGATCTCTTGGGGAAAAATATCAAACGAGTTGAACACGAGGGCAATACATTTCGGAGAAATTAGTGAAATCTCCAATTCACCAAAGGGGTACCCCTTTCAGAAATCTTCGATTTCTCTAATATCGATTCGAGCAATGTTTTCATAGTGAATACTAAATAATATGCAAGGGTCATGGGCACAAAAGTTGTAGCCCTATGTCTTAGGGTCCTATGTGTAAAATTTCGTGCTAGTCCAAGATGGGTAGACGGTGATACAGTCAAAATACTGTGAGATGTACTAATATAAGGAAAAAACTTGCGAAAATTGCCATCAAAAAGGGGAATTTTTTTTTGAAATGTTGATTTAAGGGTCCGTTTCCACTCCAATATATTCATTTACCCATGAGATCTCTTGGGGAAAAATATCGAAAGAGTTGAACACGAGGGCAATACATTTCGGAGAAATTAGTGAAATCTCCAATTCACCAAAGGGGTACCCCTTTCAGAAATCTTCGATTTCTCTAATATCGATTCGAGCAATGTTTTCATAGTGAATACTAAATAATATGCAAGGGTCATGGGCACAAAACTTGTAGCCCTATGTCTTAGGGTCCTATGTGTAAAATTTCGTGCTATTCCGAGATGGGTAGACGGTGATACAGTCAAAATACTGTGAGATGTACTAATATAAGGAAAAAACTTGCGAAAATTGCCATCAAAAAGGGGAATTTTTTTTTGAAATGTTGATTTAAGGGTCCGTTTCCACTCCAATATATTCATTTACCCATGAGATCTCTTGGGGAAAAATATCGAACGAGTTGAACACGAGGGCAATACATTTTGGAGAAATTAGTGAAATCTCCAATTCACCAAAGGGGTACCCCTTTCAGAAATCTTCGATTTCTCTAATATCGATTCGAGCAATGTTTTCATAGTGAATACTAAATAATATGCAAGGGTCATGGGCACAAAAGTTGTAGCCCTATGTCTTAGGGTCCTATGTGTAAAATTTCGTGCTAGTCCGAGATGGGTAGACGGTGATACAGTCAAAATACTGTGAGATGTACTAATATAAGGAAAAAACTTGCGAAAATTGCCATCAAAAAGGGGAATTTTTTTTTGAAATGTTGATTTAAGGGTCCGTTTCCACTCCAATATATTCATTTACCCATGAGATCTCTTGGGGAAAAATATCGAAAGAGTTGAACACGAGGGCAATACATTTCGGAGAAATTAGTGAAATCTCCAATTCACCAAAGGGGTACCCCTTTCAGAAATCTTCGATTTCTCTAATATCGATTCGAGCAATGTTTTCATAGTGAATACTAAATAATATGCAAGGGTCATGGGCACAAAACTTGTAGCCCTATGTCTTAGGGTCCTATGTGTAAAATTTCGTGCTATTCCGAGATGGGTAGACGGTGATACAGTCAAAATACTGTGAGATGTACTAATATAAGGAAAAAACTTGCGAAAATTGCCATCAAAAAGGGGAATTTTTTTTTGAAATGTTGATTTAAGGGTCCGTTTCCACTCCAATATATTCATTTACCCATGAGATCTCTTGGGGAAAAATATCGAAAGAGTTGAACACGAGGGCCATACATTTTGGAGAAATTAGTGAAATCTCCAATTCACCAAAGGGGTACCCCTTTCAGAAATCTTCGATTTCTCTAATATCGATTCGAGCAATGTTTTCATAGTGAATACTAAATAATATGCAAGGGTCATGGGCACAAAAGTTGTAGCCCTATGTCTTAGGGTCCTATGTGTAAAATTTCGTGCTAGTCCGAGATGGGTAAACGGTGATACAGTCAAAATACTGTGAGATGTACTAATATAAGGAAAAAACTTGCGAAAATTGCCATCAAAAAGGGGAATTTTTTTTTGAAATGTTGATTTAAGGGTCCGTTTCCACTCCAATATATTCATTTACCCATGAGATCTCTTGGGGAAAAATATCGAAAGAGTTGAACACGAGGGCAATACATTTCGGAGAAATTAGTGAAATCTCCAATTCACCAAAGGGGTACCCCTTTCAGAAATCTTCGATTTCTCTAATATCGATTCGAGCAATGTTTTCATAGTGAATACTAAATAATATGCAAGGGTCATGGGCACAAAACTTGTAGCCCTATGTCTTAGGGTCCTATGTGTAAAATTTCGTGCTATTCCGAGATGGGTAGACGGTGATACAGTCAAAATACTGTGAGATGTACTAATATAAGGAAAAAACTTGCGAAAATTGCCATCAAAAAGGGGAATTTTTTTTTGAAATGTTGATTTAAGGGTCCGTTTCCACTCCAATATATTCATTTACCCATGAGATCTCTTGGGGAAAAATATCGAAAGAGTTGAACACGAGGGCCATACATTTTGGAGAAATTAGTGAAATCTCCAATTCACCAAAGGGGTACCCCTTTCAGAAATCTTCGATTTCTCTAATATCGATTCGAGCAATGTTTTCATAGTGAATACTAAATAATATGCAAGGGTCATGGGCACAAAAGTTGTAGCCCTATGTCTTAGGGTCCTATGTGTAAAATTTCGTGCTAGTCCGAGATGGGTAAACGGTGATACAGTCAAAATACTGTGAGATGTACTAATATAAGGAAAAAACTTGCGAAAATTGCCATCAAAAAGGGGAATTTTTTTTTGAAATGTTGATTTAAGGGTCCGTTTCCACTCCAATATATTCATTTACCCATGAGATCTCTTGGGGAAAAATATCGAACGAGTTGAACACGAGGGCAATACATTTTGGAGAAATTAGTGAAATCTCCAATTCACCAAAGGGGTACCCCTTTCAGAAATCTTCGATTTCTCTAATATCGATTCGAGCAATGTTTTCATAGTGAATACTAAATAATATGCAAGGGTCATGGGCACAAAAGTTGTAGCCCTATGTCTTAGGGTCCTATGTGTAAAATTTCGTGCTAGTCCAAGATGGGTAGACGGTGATACAGTCAAAATACTGTGAGATGTACTAATATAAGGAAAAAACTTGCGAAAATTGCCATCAAAAAGGGGAATTTTTTTTTGAAATGTTGATTTAAGGGTCCGTTTCCACTCCAATATATTCATTTACCCATGAGATCTCTTGGGGAAAAATATCGAAAGAGTTGAACACGAGGGCAATACATTTCGGAGAAATTAGTGAAATCTCCAATTCACCAAAGGGGTACCCCTTTCAGAAATCTTCGATTTCTCTAATATCGATTCGAGCAATGTTTTCATAGTGAATACTAAATAATATGCAAGGGTCATGGGCACAAAACTTGTAGCCCTATGTCTTAGGGTCCTATGTGTAAAATTTCGTGCTATTCCGAGATGGGTAGACGGTGATACAGTCAAAATACTGTGAGATGTACTAATATAAGGAAAAAACTTGCGAAAATTGCCATCAAAAAGGGGAATTTTTTTTTGAAATGTTGATTTAAGGGTCCGTTTCCACTCCAATATATTCATTTACCCATGAGATCTCTTGGGGAAAAATATCGAAAGAGTTGAACACGAGGGCAATACATTTCGGAGAAATTAGTGAAATCTCCAATTCACCAAAGGGGTACCCCTTTCAGAAATCTTCGATTTCTCTAATATCGATTCGAGCAATGTTTTCATAGTGAATACTAAATAATATGCAAGGGTCATGGGCACAAAACTTGTAGCCCTATGTCTTAGGGTCCTATGTGTAAAATTTCGTGCTATTCCGAGATGGGTAGACGGTGATACAGTCAAAATACTGTGAGATGTACTAATATAAGGAAAAAACTTGCGAAAATTGCCATCAAAAAGGGGAATTTTTTTTTGAAATGTTGATTTAAGGGTCCGTTTCCACTCCAATATATTCATTTACCCATGAGATCTCTTGGGGAAAAATATCGAAAGAGTTGAACACGAGGGCCATACATTTTGGAGAAATTAGTGAAATCTCCAATTCACCAAAGGGGTACCCCTTTCAGAAATCTTCGATTTCTCTAATATCGATTCGAGCAATGTTTTCATAGTGAATACTAAATAATATGCAAGGGTCATGGGCACAAAAGTTGTAGCCCTATGTCTTAGGGTCCTATGTGTAAAATTTCGTGCTAGTCCGAGATGGGTAAACGGTGATACAGTCAAAATACTGTGAGATGTACTAATATAAGGAAAAAACTTGCGAAAATTGCCATCAAAAAGGGGAATTTTTTTTTGAAATGTTGATTTAAGGGTCCGTTTCCACTCCAATATATTCATTTACCCATGAGATCTCTTGGGGAAAAATATCGAACGAGTTGAACACGAGGGCAATACATTTTGGAGAAATTAGTGAAATCTCCAATTCACCAAAGGGGTACCCCTTTCAGAAATCTTCGATTTCTCTAATATCGATTCGAGCAATGTTTTCATAGTGAATACTAAATAATATGCAAGGGTCATGGGCACAAAAGTTGTAGCCCTATGTCTTAGGGTCCTATGTGTAAAATTTCGTGCTAGTCCGAGATGGGTAGACGGTGATACAGTCAAAATACTGTGAGATGTACTAATATAAGGAAAAAACTTGCGAAAATTGCCATCAAAAAGGGGAATTTTTTTTGAAATGTTGATTTAAGGGTCCGTTTCCACTCCAATATATTCATTTACCCATGAGATCTCTTGGGAAAAAATATCGAACGAGTTGAACACGAGGGCAATACATTTCGGAGAAATTAGTGAAATCTCCAATTCACCAAAGGGGTACCCCTTTCAGAAATCTTCGATTTCTCTAATATCGATTCGAGCAATGTTTTCATAGTGAATACTAAATAATATGCAAGGGTCATGGGCACAAAAGTTGTAGCCCTATGTCTTAGGGTCCTATGTGTAAAATTTCGTGCTAGTCCGAGATGGGTAGACGGTGATACAGTCAAAATACTGTGAGATGTACTAATATAAGGAAAAAACTTGCGAAAATTGCCATCAAAAAGGGGAACTTTTTTTGAAATGTTGATTTAAGGGTCCGTTTCCACTCCAATATATTCATTTACCCATGAGATCTCTTGGGGAAAAATATCAAACGAGTTGAACACGAGGGCAATACATTTCGGAGAAATTAGTGAAATCTCCAATTCACCAAAGGGGTACCCCTTTCAGAAATCTTCGATTTCTCTAATATCGATTCGAGCAATGTTTTCATAGTGAATACTAAATAATATGCAAGGGTCATGGGCACAAAAGTTGTAGCCCTATGTCTTAGGGTCCTATGTGTAAAATTTCGTGCTAGTCCGAGATGGGTAAACGGTGATACAGTCAAAATACTGTGAGATGTACTAATATAAGGAAAAAACTTGCGAAAATTGCCATCAAAAAGGGGAATTTTTTTTTGAAATGTTGATTTAAGGGTCCGTTTCCACTCCAATATATTCATTTACCCATGAGATCTCTTGGGGAAAAATATCGAACGAGTTGAACACGAGGGCAATACATTTTGGAGAAATTAGTGAAATCTCCAATTCACCAAAGGGGTACCCCTTTCAGAAATCTTCGATTTCTCTAATATCGATTCGAGCAATGTTTTCATAGTGAATACTAAATAATATGCAAGGGTCATGGGCACAAAACTTGTAGCCCTATGTCTTAGGGTCCTATGTGTAAAATTTCGTGCTATTCCGAGATGGGTAGACGGTGATACAGTCAAAATACTGTGAGATGTACTAATATAAGGAAAAAACTTGCGAAAATTGCCATCAAAAAGGGGAATTTTTTTTTGAAATGTTGATTTAAGGGTCCGTTTCCACTCCAATATATTCATTTACCCATGAGATCTCTTGGGGAAAAATATCGAAAGAGTTGAACACGAGGGCCATACATTTTGGAGAAATTAGTGAAATCTCCAATTCACCAAAGGGGTACCCCTTTCAGAAATCTTCGATTTCTCTAATATCGATTCGAGCAATGTTTTCATAGTGAATACTAAATAATATGCAAGGGTCATGGGCACAAAAGTTGTAGCCCTATGTCTTAGGGTCCTATGTGTAAAATTTCGTGCTAGTCCGAGATGGGTAAACGGTGATACAGTCAAAATACTGTGAGATGTACTAATATAAGGAAAAAACTTGCGAAAATTGCCATCAAAAAGGGGAATTTTTTTTTGAAATGTTGATTTAAGGGTCCGTTTCCACTCCAATATATTCATTTACCCATGAGATCTCTTGGGGAAAAATATCGAACGAGTTGAACACGAGGGCAATACATTTTGGAGAAATTAGTGAAATCTCCAATTCACCAAAGGGGTACCCCTTTCAGAAATCTTCGATTTCTCTAATATCGATTCGAGCAATGTTTTCATAGTGAATACTAAATAATATGCAAGGGTCATGGGCACAAAAGTTGTAGCCCTATGTCTTAGGGTCCTATGTGTAAAATTTCGTGCTAGTCCGAGATGGGTAGACGGTGATACAGTCAAAATACTGTGAGATGTACTAATATAAGGAAAAAACTTGCGAAAATTGCCATCAAAAAGGGGAATTTTTTTTGAAATGTTGATTTAAGGGTCCGTTTCCACTCCAATATATTCATTTACCCATGAGATCTCTTGGGAAAAAATATCGAACGAGTTGAACACGAGGGCAATACATTTCGGAGAAATTAGTGAAATCTCCAATTCACCAAAGGGGTACCCCTTTCAGAAATCTTCGATTTCTCTAATATCGATTCGAGCAATGTTTTCATAGTGAATACTAAATAATATGCAAGGGTCATGGGCACAAAAGTTGTAGCCCTATGTCTTAGGGTCCTATGTGTAAAATTTCGTGCTAGTCCGAGATGGGTAGACGGTGATACAGTCAAAATACTGTGAGATGTACTAATATAAGGAAAAAACTTGCGAAAATTGCCATCAAAAAGGGGAATTTTTTTTTGAAATGTTGATTTAAGGGTCCGTTTCCACTCCAATATATTCATTTACCCATGAGATCTCTTGGGGAAAAATATCGAAAGAGTTGAACACGAGGGCCATACATTTTGGAGAAATTAGTGAAATCTCCAATTCACCAAAGGGGTACCCCTTTCAGAAATCTTCGATTTCTCTAATATCGATTCGAGCAATGTTTTCATAGTGAATACTAAATAATATGCAAGGGTCATGGGCACAAAAGTTGTAGCCCTATGTCTTAGGGTCCTATGTGTAAAATTTCGTGCTAGTCCGAGATGGGTAAACGGTGATACAGTCAAAATACTGTGAGATGTACTAATATAAGGAAAAAACTTGCGAAAATTGCCATCAAAAAGGGGAATTTTTTTTTGAAATGTTGATTTAAGGGTCCGTTTCCACTCCAATATATTCATTTACCCATGAGATCTCTTGGGGAAAAATATCGAACGAGTTGAACACGAGGGCAATACATTTTGGAGAAATTAGTGAAATCTCCAATTCACCAAAGGGGTACCCCTTTCAGAAATCTTCGATTTCTCTAATATCGATTCGAGCAATGTTTTCATAGTGAATACTAAATAATATGCAAGGGTCATGGGCACAAAAGTTGTAGCCCTATGTCTTAGGGTCCTATGTGTAAAATTTCGTGCTAGTCCAAGATGGGTAGACGGTGATACAGTCAAAATACTGTGAGATGTACTAATATAAGGAAAAAACTTGCGAAAATTGCCATCAAAAAGGGGAATTTTTTTTTGAAATGTTGATTTAAGGGTCCGTTTCCACTCCAATATATTCATTTACCCATGAGATCTCTTGGGGAAAAATATCGAAAGAGTTGAACACGAGGGCAATACATTTCGGAGAAATTAGTGAAATCTCCAATTCACCAAAGGGGTACCCCTTTCAGAAATCTTCGATTCTCTAATATCGATTCGAGCAATGTTTTCATAGTGAATACTAAATAATATGCAAGGGTCATGGGCACAAAACTTGTAGCCCTATGTCTTAGGGTCCTATGTGTAAAATTTCGTGCTATTCCGAGATGGGTAGACGGTGATACAGTCAAAATACTGTGAGATGTACTAATATAAGGAAAAAACTTGCGAAAATTGCCATCAAAAAGGGGAATTTTTTTTTGAAATGTTGATTTAAGGGTCCGTTTCCACTCCAATATATTCATTTACCCATGAGATCTCTTGGGGAAAATATCGAAAGAGTTGAACACGAGGGCAATACATTTCGGAGAAATTAGTGAAATCTCCAATTCACCAAAGGGGTACCCCTTTCAGAAATCTTCGATTTCTCTAATATCGATTCGAGCAATGTTTTCATAGTGAATACTAAATAATATGCAAGGGTCATGGGCACAAAACTTGTAGCCCTATGTCTTAGGGTCCTATGTGTAAAATTTCGTGCTATTCCGAGATGGGTAGACGGTGATACAGTCAAAATACTGTGAGATGTACTAATATAAGGAAAAAACTTGCGAAAATTGCCATCAAAAAGGGGAATTTTTTTTTGAAATGTTGATTTAAGGGTCCGTTTCCACTCCAATATATTCATTTACCCATGAGATCTCTTGGGGAAAAATATCGAAAGAGTTGAACACGAGGGCCATACATTTTGGAGAAATTAGTGAAATCTCCAATTCACCAAAGGGGTACCCCTTTCAGAAATCTTCGATTTCTCTAATATCGATTCGAGCAATGTTTTCATAGTGAATACTAAATAATATGCAAGGGTCATGGGCACAAAAGTTGTAGCCCTATGTCTTAGGGTCCTATGTGTAAAATTTCGTGCTAGTCCGAGATGGGTAAACGGTGATACAGTCAAAATACTGTGAGATGTACTAATATAAGGAAAAAACTTGCGAAAATTGCCATCAAAAAGGGGAATTTTTTTTTGAAATGTTGATTTAAGGGTCCGTTTCCACTCCAATATATTCATTTACCCATGAGATCTCTTGGGGAAAAATATCGAACGAGTTGAACACGAGGGCAATACATTTTGGAGAAATTAGTGAAATCTCCAATTCACCAAAGGGGTACCCCTTTCAGAAATCTTCGATTTCTCTAATATCGATTCGAGCAATGTTTTCATAGTGAATACTAAATAATATGCAAGGGTCATGGGCACAAAAGTTGTAGCCCTATGTCTTAGGGTCCTATGTGTAAAATTTCGTGCTAGTCCGAGATGGGTAGACGGTGATACAGTCAAAATACTGTGAGATGTACTAATATAAGGAAAAAACTTGCGAAAATTGCCATCAAAAAGGGGAATTTTTTTTGAAATGTTGATTTAAGGGTCCGTTTCCACTCCAATATATTCATTTACCCATGAGATCTCTTGGGAAAAAATATCGAACGAGTTGAACACGAGGGCAATACATTTCGGAGAAATTAGTGAAATCTCCAATTCACCAAAGGGGTACCCCTTTCAGAAATCTTCGATTTCTCTAATATCGATTCGAGCAATGTTTTCATAGTGAATACTAAATAATATGCAAGGGTCATGGGCACAAAAGTTGTAGCCCTATGTCTTAGGGTCCTATGTGTAAAATTTCGTGCTAGTCCGAGATGGGTAGACGGTGATACAGTCAAAATACTGTGAGATGTACTAATATAAGGAAAAAACTTGCGAAAATTGCCATCAAAAAGGGGAACTTTTTTTGAAATGTTGATTTAAGGGTCCGTTTCCACTCCAATATATTCATTTACCCATGAGATCTCTTGGGGAAAAATATCAAACGAGTTGAACACGAGGGCAATACATTTCGGAGAAATTAGTGAAATCTCCAATTCACCAAAGGGGTACCCCTTTCAGAAATCTTCGATTTCTCTAATATCGATTCGAGCAATGTTTTCATAGTGAATACTAAATAATATGCAAGGGTCATGGGCGCACAAAAGTTGTAGCCCTATGTCTTAGGGTCCTATGTGTAAAATTTCGTGCTAGTCCGAGATGGGTAAACGGTGATACAGACAAAATACTGTGAGATGTACTAATATAAGGAAAAAACTTGCGAAAATTGCCATCAAAAAGGGGAATTTTTTTTTGAAATGTTGATTTAAGGGTCCGTTTCCACTCCAATATATTCATTTACCCATGAGATCTCTTGGGGAAAAATATCGAACGAGTTGAACACGAGGGCAATACATTTTGGAGAAATTAGTGAAATCTCCAATTCACCAAAGGGGTACCCCTTTCAGAAATCTTCGATTTCTCTAATATCGATTCGAGCAATGTTTTCATAGTGAATACTAAATAATATGCAAGGGTCATGGGCACAAAAGTTGTAGCCCTATGTCTTAGGGTCCTATGTGTAAAATTTCGTGCTAGTCCGAGATGGGTAGACGGTGATACAGTCAAAATACTGTGAGATGTACTAATATAAGGAAAAAACTTGCGAAAATTGCCATCAAAAAGGGGAATTTTTTTGAAATGTTGATTTAAGGGTCCGTTTCCACTCCAATATATTCATTTACCCATGAGATCTCTTGGGGAAAAATATCGAAAGAGTTGAACACGAGGGCAATACATTTCGGAGAAATTAGTGAAATCTCCAATTCACCAAAGGGGTACCCCTTTCAGAAATCTTCGATTTCTCTAATATCGATTCGAGCAATGTTTTCATAGTGAATACTAAATAATATGCAAGGGTCATGGGCACAAAACTTGTAGCCCTATGTCTTAGGGTCCTATGTGTAAAATTTCGTGCTATTCCGAGATGGGTAGACGGTGATACAGTCAAAATACTGTGAGATGTACTAATATAAGGAAAAAACTTGCGAAAATTGCCATCAAAAAGGGGAATTTTTTTTTGAAATGTTGATTTAAGGGTCCGTTTCCACTCCAATATATTCATTTACCCATGAGATCTCTTGGGGAAAAATATCGAACGAGTTGAACACGAGGGCAATACATTTTGGAGAAATTAGTGAAATCTCCAATTCACCAAAGGGGTACCCCTTTCAGAAATCTTCGATTTCTCTAATATCGATTCGAGCAATGTTTTCATAGTGAATACTAAATAATATGCAAGGGTCATGGGCACAAAAGTTGTAGCCCTATGTCTTAGGGTCCTATGTGTAAAATTTCGTGCTAGTCCGAGATGGGTAGACGGTGATACAGTCAAAATACTGTGAGATGTACTAATATAAGGAAAAAACTTGCGAAAATTGCCATCAAAAAGGGGAATTTTTTTTTGAAATGTTGATTTAAGGGTCCGTTTCCACTCCAATATATTCATTTACCCATGAGATCTCTTGGGGAAAAATATCGAAAGAGTTGAACACGAGGGCAATACATTTCGGAGAAATTAGTGAAATCTCCAATTCACCAAAGGGGTACCCCTTTCAGAAATCTTCGATTTCTCTAATATCGATTCGAGCAATGTTTTCATAGTGAATACTAAATAATATGCAAGGGTCATGGGCACAAAAGTTGTAGCCCTATGTCTTAGGGTCCTATGTGTAAAATTTCGTGCTAGTCCAAGATGGGTAGACGGTGATACAGTCAAAATACTGTGAGATGTACTAATATAAGGAAAAAACTTGCGAAAATTGCCATCAAAAAGGGGAATTTTTTTTTGAAATGTTGATTTAAGGGTCCGTTTCCACTCCAATATATTCATTTACCCATGAGATCTCTTGGGGAAAAATATCGAAAGAGTTGAACACGAGGGCCATACATTTTGGAGAAATTAGTGAAATCTCCAATTCACCAAAGGGGTACCCCTTTCAGAAATCTTCGATTTCTCTAATATCGATTCGAGCAATGTTTTCATAGTGAATACTAAATAATATGCAAGGGTCATGGGCACAAAAGTTGTAGCCCTATGTCTTAGGGTCCTATGTGTAAAATTTCGTGCTAGTCCGAGATGGGTAAACGGTGATACAGACAAAATACTGTGAGATGTACTAATATAAGGACTTGCGAAAATTGCCATCAAAAAGGGGAATTTTTTTTTGAAATGTTGATTTAAGGGTCCGTTTCCACTCCAATATATTCATTTACCCATGAGATCTCTTGGGGAAAAATATCGAACGAGTTGAACACGAGGGCAATACATTTTGGAGAAATTAGTGAAATCTCCAATTCACCAAAGGGGTACCCCTTTCAGAAATCTTCGATTTCTCTAATATCGATTCGAGCAATGTTTTCATAGTGAATACTAAATAATATGCAAGGGTCATGGGCACAAAA
>NW_026908821.1:0-80270 GCF_963169125.1 Humulus lupulus
ACTAACTAGCACTCAAAATATGCACAAAAAGGGAGTTACAAATTTGTAATTGATTAAAAAAAAAAAGAACAATACCTCCTAGCTTCTTGCAGCTCTCTCGTGGGCTGGTGCCATGGCGAAAACAAGAGCAAAGGTGAAGGGGAAGCTGAAAGTTTCTGCTAAGAAGAAGAAGAAAAGAGGTCCTAATTCCACTGCGGATGTGAAAAAAGCTAAATCCATGGAAGAAGTTTTAGGAATTGAGCCTCTTGAGTTCACAGACGATGATGAAGGTGCGGAGGAACATTGTGAAGATCCTGGCTTACAGGATGTGTTTCAGGCACCTTTGTCCCCGAGGTCCTCTCTGAAAGTAATTCAACAGCAAGAAGATATTCGCTCTGATTTTGCTTTCTTCCTGGAAGATAATCAGAAATGTTCGAATGCTTTATCAAAAGGTCTTCCTGCTACACCTCATGTCCTCAGATCTGGGAGTGTGGTTAGGAACTTGGAAATATCTTTTGCGAAGTCGGAACAGGCTAACAAGATTAAAATCAATATGGAGGATATTGAAGAGGAGATTGCTTACTGGAATTCTTCGATAGTATGTTATGTACTGGGAGCCAATCCGTCTCTCTCTGTTTTGGAAGGTTTTGCAAGGCGTTTATGGAAAGACAAGGTGGATAAGGTTGGTATGCTTTCATATGTAATTTTCTTGATTAGATTTGATTGTATTGAGGATAGAGATGCTATACTCACGGGAGGATACATTTTCTTCAATAAGAGGCCTGTCATTATGAAGGCTTGGGATCCAAATACTAATTTCAAGAAAGAAGACATTCGAACAGTTCCAATTTGGGTTCAGTTGGATGATCTGGAATTGAAATACTGGGGTCAAAAGTCTCTTTTCAAGATTATAGGCCAAGTGGGGAAGCCACTGATGGTTGATGCGGTTACAAAAGAGAGAGATAAACTCAGCTGTCCTCGTGTTCTTATTGAAGTCTCTCTTCAACAGGAATTTCCATGTTTCATTGAATTTGAGGATGAATTTGGTTTTAATGTCTCTGTAGGAGTTACGTATGAATGGAAACCGATCATTTGTGGTCATTGCAAAGGTATGGGGCATGCTACTAATGATTGTAGAAGGAAAGAGGGCAGGAAGCAGCAATGGATTGTTAAAGAAGAGAGTAAGAAACCAGAGAGGGTAGAAAAGGCAGAGGCAGTTAAACCTGCTGTTGATGAGTTTCAGCCTGTTACAAAAGGGTGGAGGGTCAAAGCCAAAGAACCTATGGCCTGCCCTTCCACTACGAATTCTTTCCAGGCTTTATCAGATCCTAATGCCTCAACAAGTGCTGTGTCAGGGGAGAACCAGAATGAATCCACAATTCAAGGAGATCAGAAGCTAACTGTGGAAGAATTGGCGAATACAGGAGGGGGGGGGGGGGGGGAGCCTCCTCTTTCCAATGGATAAGATCATATGTTGGAACGTCTGAGGGATCAATAGCCAGCAAAAGCAGAATGCAGTAAGGCAATTTATTGTCAACCAGAAAGCTAATTTAGTTGGTCTTCTTGAGACGAGGGTTAAGGCTCCGAAGCTTGGAGCCTTGTATGTACATATGTTCTCAGGTTGGTGCTTCACATCTAATAGTGCGTGGCACAAAGGAGGAATAATTATAGTTGCTTGGAATCCTTTGAGATTCAATGTAAGTATTCTCAGTTGCTCAAATAAGCTTATTCACTTGTTTGTTGCTACTGTGGATAATAAGCATAGATTTTTCATTACATTTGTCTATGGCTTTAATGATGAAGAAGGAAGGAAAAGTTTGTGGAAAAGTTTACAGGAATTGGCAAGAGCAGATCCCTGGGTAGTGCTTGGGGACTTTAATGACATCCTGAACAGAGATGAAAGAGTTGGTGATAGAGTAAGACATAGCTCTACTAATGCTTTTATGAACTGTGTCACATATTGCCAACTGGAAGATGTTAAATTCAGTGGGAATTTCTTTACTTGGAGTAATAAACAGCAGGGATCGGATAGAATTTACTCCAAGATTGATAGAGTTCTGGCAAATCAAGCTTGGATGGATAGCTTTACAACTGCTGAAGCTATTTTTCTTAATGAAGGTCTTTTTGATCACACTCCAGCAATTTTAACTGTGTATCCTGATATTCCAAGTGGTAAGAAGCCTTTCAAGTACTTTAGGATGTGGTCTTCCCATCCTCAGTACCACCAGGAAGTGAGTAGGGTGTGGCATCAGACTGTTAAAGGGACTAAAATGTTCCAAGTTGTGACTAAGCTTAAAGACCTGAACAAGCAGGGTTTTTCAGCGATTCACATTGCAGATTTGCAAGCTAGAGAGAATCTTAATGAATGCCAGAACAAGCTGCATAGAGAACCTTTGAATGTGGAACTACAACATCAGGAGTTGGAAGCTAGAAGACATTATGCTGGGGTGCATAAAGATTAGTGTTCATTCATGTCCCAAAAGTCTAAGATAACCTGGGTAAAAGAAGGTGATGAAAATTCTGCTCTTTTTCACTCCAGCATCAAGGAAAGAAGATGTCAAAACAGGATATTTTCTATTACTAATGCAGAAGGGAACATAGTGGAGGATCCTGCTGGTGTTACTGAAGCCTTTCTATCCTATTATCAGTCTCTATTGGGCACTCAAATGGAGAATAGACAGCCAGTTAAAGCTTCAATAATGGCTCAAGGCCCTGTGATCTCTAGTCAGCAGGCAGATCTGTTGTTAGCAGAATTTTCTAAAGATGAAGTTAAAAATGCTGTGTTTAGCATTCCTGGAATCAAAGCTCTAGGTCCTGATGGATACTGCAGCTATTTCTTTCAGGACAATTGGGAGTTGGTTGGAAATGAAATCTTTGAAGCTGTAGCATCTTCCCTGCATACAGGGCACTTGCTAAAATAACTTAATTCTACAGTTCTTACCCTTATTCCTAAGTGCAAATGTCCAAACACTGTAAGTGATTATCGCCCCATAGCTTGTTGCAATGTCCTATACAAAGTAGCTACAAAACTTATTTGCAGTAGACTTAAAGTCATCCTTCCAGAGCTTGTGGCTCAAAATCAGGGGGGTTCATTAAAGGCAGGTTCATAGCTCATAATATTATGATCTGTCAGGATCTAATAAGACATTATGGAAGAAAATCAACTAGACCCAATTGCATGATAAAGCTAGATTTACAAAAGGCCTATGATACTATGGAATTGGGATTCTTAGAGGAGATGTTACATGCTTTTCAATTTCCTGCTAAATTCATTAAACTCATAATGAATTGTGTAACCACACCTAGGTACTCTCTAATGTTTAATAGATCTATGCATGGATTCTTTGCAGCAAAGAGAGGCTTGAGACAAGGGGAGCCAATGTCTTCCTTACTCTTTGTTCTTGGGATGGAATACTTGAGTAGAATTATGCAGAAAGTTGGGGAGAAGAAATATTTTCAGTTTCATGAAAGGTGCAGTGATTTAAAACTTAATCATCTAAGCTTTGCTGATGATGTGTTGCTGTTCTGCAAAGGTGACTTTAAGAGCATATATTTAATGCTGCAGGGGTTAAAGTTGTTCTCAAACACCTCTGGTTTGAAACCAAACATAAAAAAAACAGCTATTTACTGCAGTGGAATGAGTGAAGAGGAGATTAGAAGAGTTCTTGATGTATCAGGTTTCAGTAGAAATGACATCCCTTTTAAGTGTCTTGGCATTCCCATCTGTGCCAAGAGAATCTCAGCTGCTGAATGCAAAATCTTGGTTGAGAAGATGACAGCTCGAATCAAGACCTGGAGTTCCAAGAACTTATCCTTTGCAGGTAGAACAATATTGATTAATTCTGTGCTTCTGACTATTCATGCCTACTGGAGTCAAATCATGATTCTACCCAAGAAGCTTGTATCTGAAATTGAAAGCATTTGTAGAAGCTTTCTCTGGCAGGGGCAGAGCAATATGGTTGGGTCAGGAAGTGTGGCCTGTGAGAAGCTATGTAAGCCTAAGAAGGCTGGAGGAATTGGCCTTATGAACATTTCAGATTGGAACTGAGTTGCTTTGATTAAAAATGTCTGGTCAATTGCAACAAAGAAAGATAACCTATGGGTTAAGTGGGTGCATAATGTGTATATAAAACATGAGGAGTTGTGGGGTTACAATGCCCCATCTCAAAGCAGCTGGTACTGGAGGAAAATGGTGAACATTAAAGATGAAGTTAAACATCTAATAAATCCTGTGCAATTTACATTAGATACCTATCAAATTTCCTCTGGCTACAAGTTGCTTAATCAGGTACAGGAGAGATTCCACTGGAGTAAAGAGGTCTGGTGCAGGCTTAATATCCCAAAGCACAGCTTTGTGCTCTGGATTGCAATTCAAAATAGGCTAAAAACAAGAGAGAGGCTTCATAGATTCAACATAACTGAAGATTCAACTTGTATCCTCTGCAATGGAGCAGATGAAACAGTTGAACATCTGTTTTTTGATTGCTCTTTCTCTCAGGACTGCTTACAACAGTTGAAAAAATGGCTTGGATGGAGAGCTCACACAGAATCATTACAAGGCCTGCTTAGATGGATAGAAAGGTCCAAGAAGAGCAAGTTTCAGAAGAATGTTTTAGCTGCCTCTGTTGCAGCTCTGGTTTATCATTTATGGCAGGCTAGGAATAACAAACTTTGGCAATCAAGCATTGTGTCTCCTAAGCTGTTAGTCCAGGAAGCAAAATGGCAAATCAAAACTAGAATAACTTGTGTTATGCCTAGGCATGTAGCTCAAGGAGATATGGCATGGTTTGACTTATTGTAATTAGTTACTAATACTTTCTTGTATAGATTGCATACCGGCCTTATTTGAAAAAGGTGCTTTTAGGCTGTAAATTTGTTTGTGGAGTAATGAATTTCTGCTGGTTCATCCAAAAAAATAAAAATAAATAAATAATTCACTAACTAACATGAACACTTTTTTTTTTTTTGTGAAGATATCCTTTTTATAAACTGTTTTTAGTATTTATCTTCTTAACATGCATTATGACTATAAAAAGATTCACTATATATATATATATATATATGCTAAATAATTATGAATAATGTTCTTAATTAATTACCGGATTATTGGCCACAACACCACCATCAATGAGATGGAATTCTTTAACTTGACCATTGGAGGCTTTGGTTTCAAAAGAATGAGGTGGGAGATAGGTTGGAGCAGCTGAGGTTCCAATACATACATCTGACAACAAAGCATTTAGGCTGGAGTTCCTTTTTCCCTAAACCAAATCATATATAATAGAGAAATTAACAAGCTAAATCACTTGGAAAAAGTAAAATTGTAAATAAATTTAGGAGTAATGCTAGATACTTTCTCAATTCACACACTAAAAATACACATTATGATCATATTTAGTTATATAATTAAGATTAATTATATATCATTTCAGCGTGTAGAATAGACGTGTATCTAACAATGTTACTCAAAATTTTAAATAAATAATGTTGTTATGTATTTACAATTAATTAATTAGTATACCTCATAGGTAGAGAAGACAGTAGGTTGGAGACGGTTGATGTCAAATGTTGGAATTATGACATTAGCAAGCGTTTGGTTCAACCTCACATCACCAAATTTTTCTCTCAGCAGATTATGCAAATACTTCCCGTCGTATTTTGGTCCAGTCAGAGACTTAACCTTACTAATAAGATGACCTGTATGCTTATGCCTATACATATAGGTATATATATATATATATTAATTTTACTGTTATTCAATAAAGTTAGGCAGTTGGCATTTATGACTTATGAGTAATATGTATGAGAATTGCCTGGGCTGGAAAGTGACAAGTGGTTATTACTACGTATCATCGTTGTTTGTACCATTCAATATCAACTCAAACATATTTGAATTAAATAAAATGCCACTATGTACCTCCAAATAGCAATATTCAATATATATATATATATATATATAGAGAGAGAGATATAATTGTTAAGGGATAACGTTGGTGTCCAATACTATAAGGAGGTGACATATTGCTATTGATGCAATTCAATATCGGGTTCCATATACTTGAAATTAGTAAATATTATGGGGTATCGCTAACCAATCGTGAAGTGCCACTTCATATAGTGTTGGAGACCTTAACGTGTCAAATATCAATACTTATATATATATATATATATGGAAGACTTCTCAATGGTTACTACACATAGAAGTGTACTAACAATTATGATGATGTGGCAACATAGTGACTTAGTATAGCAAGTCACCAACAGGTAAATGCTTTTTTTCTACATTAACTTCAAATTTAGATATGTTTTTTTGCCGTAATTAATGTTGTTTCCAACCAATGAGAAACACTAGCTATATTTAAAAATTGACATGTATTTGAAAAATGAAAAGTTTACAATATTATGTTTTCATAATATATACATGTTTTTCATTATATAACCTTTCCAACAATTTGAAAAAAATCAAAATTTAAGTTTAGAAATATTAATTAAAAACTATAAATATAGACAATTGATCTTAATCCAGTAATTAATATTAAAATAACCATCCATGATGAGTAGTAACCATTAAAAAAAAAAATGCACCTATATATATATAAATATATATATGGTCCACATCTCACTACAAGAATTTTGTGTAAATATTACGGTAAGATATTACATATTTTTTAAAGTGCTATTATTGACTTAGCTCTAAAACATACGGAGGCTCTAAAACATACGGAGGGAAGTTTTTGGCGCCATGTGAATTAGTAATGGCGCTTTACTTTTCATTTTTTTTCACTCAACACTCTAATCTGAGAAGCCCTAAGCCGCCACCCTCTCCTCCTCTCACTCCTATCCTTTATTCTTCTTTTTCTTCATTTCCTGATTCCCCTCAACCTCTTTTCTTTGGTTCTCTCTCTCTCTTTGCTACCTCAGGGCCTCTCATTTCTACTCACGCCCTCCTGCTTCGAAACCATCCCCACTTCACTCTCTCTTGGAAGAATAGGTGACGGCGCCTAGCGGAGGCGGAGGCAGAGGCGAGGTCACGGGTTCGACGCTGCGTGGGTCTTCTTCTCCTCAGCACACGACGAAGGCGAGATCTGGTATGTTTCCTCTCAACTTATTTTTGTTGCTGTTGGTTGGTTCATGGTAGTCGAAGGCTTAGTATGGGATATTTTAATTTCTTTATTCTCATTCTTTCTCTCTCTCTCGAATTTCTTCTCTCAGCGATGTACCTTTTCTCTTCTCAACCCTATCTCCCTCACATCTATCTAACCTCTCAACTCCATCATTTTTCACATTTCTCTCTTGTAGGTGGCTGGCGCGGGAGACTAGACGGAGGTGGTGACGAGGACTCGGAGGTGCAGGAGCTTGAAGATTTCTGTCTCTGATTTCATCATTACAAGTCCGGCAGTGTGCAGGGTCGAGCGTGGGACTGGGCTTGTTGGTGGAGAGCGAGACAGAGGAGGTAGACAATTGGAGTTCAGGTTTCGTCCCTGAAACACCATCAAACACATTTGATAGATTACTAAATGCATAATAATAGGGTACTCTTCCTTGTTGTTACATGTTTCTTAATTACAGTTAGTGAGGAAAACCATTGACATAATTATGATGAACTATATGTTTAGGCGTTCTCAGTTTTTGTTATTGCCTTTAAGTAACTACTAGTACTAGTCATGGTGTCTTTCCTTTGAACTACACTGATGGTTGAGAAAGAACTTTTTCTTCACATAATAATTATAAAACCATTGTATTGCTAAAAATGAAAGCTTTGGGACTTTATTTATATTTGGGGGAGATTGAAAATTTGAAACTGTTTGCTCGGATAGTTATTTCAGAGTGTTTACTACATAATTTGATGTTGGGTATTGGGTTATTAGGATTGGTAACTCTGTTTCTTTCATTGTTAGTTTGGTTGTGATTTAGTTGAGAAGATTATATTTCAAACAATTTGGTCCCGAGTTCTGATGGTGGGAGTTTTGTCTTTTCTTGACTGAATTTGCTTCTGGCATATCTGATATTACTTTAGCCATATCTGTTTCAAGCATTCCTTTTCAAGGTTCTGTTAGGTCTCTCTCTCAGTCCCTTTTCAACGGTATTTCTTTTAGGAGAATAAAAGATTGATTGAATTTCTTAACTTGACATTGCTTTTGGTAGAATGTCATTATCTTCCTTGTGGCTGCTGTATTTGATAATACAGATTGTTGGCTGATGTGAATTTTACTGTATTTAGTAATGTATTCTAATTTATGAAAAAAGAGGGTTGGTTTCATTCACCTGGGTTTTCATGTCTGGTCTGGTTATATCATAAAGGCTATAAATTTGTATGTAATTGTGATATTAACTGTATATCTGGGTCACAGAAAAACGTAATTCATCAATTTTCTGAAAAAATTGATTCTTGTATTGATAATCGCCCTGTTTGTTCTTGTTATGGCTATAGGATGAAGATCTTATCTTTTTCACCCTCGGAACCTCATGAACAGCTGCAAGACAATAATCATGTTGTATATCCAGAGGAGAAGATGAGTTTCTAAATCTTTTGAGATCAAGCATATCTAGAGGAAGCAGCTTTTAGGTATCTTGTTGTATATCATGTACATGCATAGAAAGTTTGGTTTGACTTTAACATAAAAAAGGTTCCATATTGGAAAAGAAAAGGGTTTATTCTGTATAGCAATTAACTTAGAAAAACACACATCCCACGAGCTTGTTAGTGTTTGATTCATTGTTGTGTGCCATTACATATTTGATTGAATGAATTTATCATCATCAAATTGATTTCAATAACTTTGAAGCTAAAATATTTCACTGCTTTATCTTTAGCTTGTCTTTTTCTTAGTGTCTTATCCTTTTAAGAAATCATGTAACTACTTCCTTGTATTTTTTCTTTATATAAATAGTACAAGTGAATACAAGTAGTGTTGTTTCTTTTTAAATCCCTGTTGTTCGTAAATTTTAAGTGCAACTCTCTAATTTTTGGTTCTAGTTTCATGTGATTAGAAAGGCCCTCTTATTAGTTTATCTTGTTTTTTAATTTTTGGTTCTAATTCAGTGGTTGAATCGTTTCACACACTTTTATGTTTTCTTTTTCTTGTATAACAGAAATCATATTTGTCTTTTTTTCTTAGGCCCTTTTTCTTGTAGGACCTTTATCGAATTACTTAAGTTTCTCCCTTCACACATCTTACTTAGCCAAAATGTTATAAAATTGGATGAGTTCCTCTGTTTACTGTTCATATATATTCTTTAATAAAGGGGTTGAAAAATGGTTGATGCTGAAATGTAACTAATGGACAACCTTGCTGCAATGTAAAAGGGGTTGTATAAACTTGTTTTATTGTAAGCTTTGTTGCTCTCTCTGATTATAGGGCATTGGCATTTGTGCTTGTGCTGCATCAACTGGTTTTCCAGTTGGTTAAAAACTTTGATTAGAGTCATTAGATTTTTGACATAACCACTGCTGGGACATAAGTTCAATGATGTTATTTTCTATAACCAGGTCAAATAGAACAGGTCCTCTGTTATCCTTGATTGAAAACATGAACTTTTTTCAAAAGGTTTTGCTTTTGATATATGTTTGTCTTTGGCTTTGAAAAAAAAGTTCTGTTCATGGGAATAATTTGTTAACAGTTTCCAATATGCTAATTGTGAGATTTTTCTTATGCTAAGGTTAAGGTGGAAACTTTACAGAATCTGTTTCTCACTTGGTAGCTTAACACCTTTCATGTCAGGTGCCCCTTTTGAGATGGAAGAGATTTGCTTTAGTTGCAGCAATGTGCATTCTCGCAGTTCGAGCAGTGATTGTTCAACTAGCTTTTTTTCTTCACATGCAGGTTATGTTATATCTATTCCTCTTGTTGCAAGCCAAGTTGAACTTTGCATGTCTCTTTCTACTCATACTATGCATGATCCAAACATTCTTATTTCTTGTGCCCAAAGCTGATTGTCTTTTAATAAAAATAAGTTTTCATTATGCCATTTATTGTATGGATATAAACTAAAAATAACTAAATCATGCATGACATAGATATTAAGAATGTAAATGAAAAGGAACATGTATCATATAAATAGAAGGGGAAGGAATAATGTTTATTTGGGTATCTGTTTTACCAAATAGTTGCATATTTTAGCCATTTGTTACTATGATCATGTAAATTATAATAGTAATGCGTTTCAGATTTCAATAATTTTTTTTTTTAAATTGAAAAGATTTCAATGATTCCAAGTACTGAAATATGCATTGATTTTCAGACCCATGTCTTTAAAAGGCCAGCTGCCTTCTCAAGGCCTCTCATATTTGCAACTGCATTTATGAGCTTCTTCTCAGTTGTTATAGCATTATTTAAGGTATCAACTTTTGTTTTTTTTCCATGGAACTATGTTGTGTGCTTTCCCTTTCTGCTTGATTAGTACTGTGAATGTTGATTTTTTTATATGTATTTCCTTGATTAGGTATTGGGACACACAATTTTGGCTTCAATACTCTGGACTAATGCCAAGTCGGTTGATTTGAGCAGCAAAGCTGCAATAACATCGTTTTACATGTTCATATGGAAGGTAAATAACTATGGTGCCAAATTTAATTTGTTTGGCGCTCAGTTTAGTTTAACAAAATTGCAAAAATAATATTTTAGATCAGGAACCTATTTTTAGATCAGAAAGTACTTAAAAGGGAAAGAATACCCCATTTTTGTTACTTGAAAACAAAGCAGTTTGATGAATGCATAAAAGAAGGTTCTGAGGTATTGAGTTGTCTTCCTTTTGATTTCTATTATACTATATATCAGTCAACTGTGATTAATAATCAAGACATTTATAATAATAGCACCAAAGCTAGAGGACTGTTTGTTATCTAAAATTGCTTTTGTATTTTCTCATTTTCAATCTATCAGTTCTGATCTTATAATAAAAAAATTGTTTTAGAAAATAATGCTTATAATAAATGTCTTCTGAAGGATGTTTATGCAATTGCCCTGCTAACCATTGGGGGACATTCTTGTTGTTAGGATGCTGTCTCTGATCTTATCAAGGCTCATGAAGTTTCTCCTGATGATGAAACAATTGCAGAGGTCTTGAGGTGTGATTTCTTGTGAATGATCTTCTTGGACTTTGTTATAGCAGATTAACATCAATTGTTCCTTCTTTTTCTTTTTTTAACTAGCATATATTGTTTTAACAGGGATGCTGAGGAAAGATTACTGAAGGAGGGAGGTGCACCAAGAGGTTTGTTAATTTTGTACTTATTTTATTTTCAGTTGATGTTAGTTCATTACTTTGCATGAAGTTCGTATGAAGCTTTATGTTAAACTTTGTAAGTTTTATTTTACTATCCATATCTGTGTAACCTCTGTTTAGACTGTGTTTGTGACTATCTATAGAATTTATAACATTTAAATTCTTTTCTTTCTTTGTTTAAGATATATTTATTGTTAAATCTTATTTGTGTATATCCTAAAACTAAAAAGTAAACAAAGGAACAAAATAGATCTAAACTTGTCTAGAAATATTTGGTTTATCACTTCATAATGATGCTGATTTCGGCTAAATTCTTCATGCTATTACAGGATGATGACTTGGAAAGCCTCAAATTTTTGATAAATTCTGCTAGATGTTAGGCACCCAATAAAAGGTAAAAAAAAAATGAATAAATGAAGTTGTGGGTAGTGTAAAAGATTTTCTTGAAGGTGAGTTATATTTTGTGGTTAAAGAGTCTCAGTGGTCTCTTGAATACACCATTAATTTGTTTGTGGGTCTTTGTATTGCTGATGCACACTAGTATGTTGAATAACTAGAATGAATCTTTATTGATACCAAAACCATATTACAAGGGGTTCCAAGACTTATTTTCCTTGGATTATATTTCTTATGAGAATAGTTTCATTTTTGTTAGCATGCAGTTTTATATTTGTTGCTTATCTTTATCTATTTATTTTTCAGAGTGTTTGAACAAGTTCCCTCGAAGGACTAGTACACCATCTAGGGTTCACAGTCAAGCACAACAAGCTGAAGAATAGCTACAACATCAGCAACAGCAGCAGCAACAATAGCATCATCCAAACTATAGTTTGAAGTAAAAAATGTTCAAGATTATAAAACTTTATTATGTTAAGTTTTCAAATTTAAGTTAGAACTAAGATCTCATGAAGTAGACACATTCATGGTTCGAATTAGTTATTGTTTAATGTAATACTTATGGTTTATCAATTTATTGAGAATTACATTTTATGATTAATTTTGATTTTGTTTATCAAAATACAATAATGAAAATCTTTTAATTAAAAAAAACCATACAAGTATACTTATCAAAAAATAATTTAAAATATATTATCCACACTAAAGTAACAATTTTATTACTATATGTTATGATTTAAAAATATATTATAAGCGTAAAAAATCGTTATGGTTTATATAATATAACAAACTAAAAATGTTATCAAAATAATCAAATGTAACAGTTGAAAAATGTTATGAAAAAATACAAGATTAAACTTCAAATTTATAACCAAAAACTCTATCTAAATGTTATTATTTGAATATTATAGCACCTAAATATGTGTTATTGAATAGTTTAAGATAACACCGAACATAACATTCAAAAACTGTTATAGAAAAGACTGGATTTTTAATAACAGGGGCTATGTTAGCATTTTCAGAAGTGCTATCAATAGTCCCGGATAGCAGTTTTTAAGTGTTATGAATACTGTTTTTTCTTGTAGTGTCTTGTTCTACTTAAGATAAGTCTCATTCCATCTACAACTGTCGGAACAATTATTAGTTTTACCGAATGATTTTTAATCATATAAAATTAAGATCATGAAACATTAAATTTAAATTAAAGTAGATAAAACTAAATTCAAATACATAATAAAAGTACCGTTGAGGAAAGATAAGAGGACAGTGTTGGAGGTAGAAGTCGACGATGTCTTTGGCAGCAAATAATGGCCTTTTGTTTCGGTCTGGGGCTGTAATCATGGCAGTAATGAGTCCACCTGTGCTTGTTCCCGCAATTACATCAAAATAGTCTGCAATTCTAGCATTCTTGTCATCCTCCACTTTCTGTACCAAATATCCATCTTTTAGATAATTTGTACGTACGTAGCCATGCATAATGGTCTAATTAAATATATTTATTTATACCACCTGAAGCTCAGATTCTAAGAAGGCAAGGATAGTCGCCGGAATAATTCCTCTTACTCCACCACCGTCGATGCTAAGAACAGTGATCACATTTCCATACAGCGGGGACGGTAGAAACGATTTGGTTCTCTTCATATCATATATATATATATGTGTTAGAAGAGAAAAAAATGGAATTGATTGGGGAATTCAAGAAATTAAAAGTGAAATATTTTTAGACAAATATAGTGAAAGAGCGAGAGAATATATAATGCTAGGAAAATTCCCAACTATTTTTATTTAACATCAGTACTATAAATTCAAAAGGAAATTTCTGAGTGTGAGAGTCTCTCGGAGTTGGATAATTTGGATTGGTCGCTCATTTATTTGGGTTGTTGGCTGGAATTGGTCAATTCAAAATTAAAGTCTTGTGGAAACATTAAATGAGTTATGTACGTAGTTTTACACTGATAGATACATAAACACGTACAGTCATAGTCTCCGAACTGTCTCACCAGTAAACAATTGACATGTGTATCCATTTTTATTTATCCTACGTTAGTACACTAGTTCCGTTTATATGAATCTGTTAATTCATTTATTGAGAAAAGTAAATTATCAGTATATTGCAATAGAAATATTTTATATTTATTTAAAAAAAATCATGCCTTATACATATTTAAATGAATTATTTTAATATTTTATTAAAATGTATTTTTGATTAATTTTTATTAATTTACATAACTTATAATAGATTTTTGTTTTAATTTTATAATTATATATATCTTTTGGATAACCTGCTTTCTTTCCTTTTTATTTGTAAAAATAATAATTTGTTTTCTTAGTAAAACGTATTGAAGAAAACATTATGTTATATAATTTGTTGTCAAGATTTTCATTTTAATTTTTTATACCAATAATAAAAAGAAAGCGTGAGTCTAAATTATTTTCAATTTTAATAAAAAAATATAATTAAAATCTTATTATAGAACATACTAATTATTGGAAGAAAAATAAAACTTAAAAATGATTACAAATTTTAAACAAAATTAACATTATTTTCTAGTCTTTGTAAATAAATAAACAAACAAAAGTTTGAGTAATATAATTTTAATAAAAAATATATTTAAATAGTTTTGTTATAGGGAATAGTATGTTTAAATCGTTGCTGACATATTAGAAATATAAAATAATAATTCCCAAAAAAGAGGAATTATTTTGTTGAAAAAATTACAATAAAAAATAAATTAAAATTTTTTAAATCGTTCAATAAAATAATTTATTTAAATATGACATGACCATTTTAAAAAAAAAATTAAACATTGAATATTTCTACAACTATATAATGAGAATTTACTTTTTGCAAGTCAGTACCAAGCTAACAGATTCATACAAACAGAAATAACTACTAACGTGAAATAAATAAAATGGACAAGTGTCGATTGTTGCTAATTTTAGGAGAAATGCCAAATATAATATTTTATTTAATTAACATAATCTTAACTAAAAATAAGAAAGAAAAAAAAAAGTAAAGTTGCTAACGGTGGACAACATTGTCAAAAAAATAAAATTGAATATATAAGATTTGGTTGACTTTGGGACCCACATAAATATAAACAAGGCTAGGAGACGTGACATCATCCCTCCAAATAATTTCTAATAGGCTTTGTAGAAAAGGTTTTAATGTCTTATGGCTATATTGTACGACATTAAATAGGGACGTTTGTTTTCTCTATATTGTAAACGAGAGAATAAAACAAGAGAGTGTTTGTTGTGATTGATTATCAAGTTGAGCTTCTTATATAGAGAGCTGAGACTCAAAGGGTATAGTCGGTTACAATTGCTAACATAATTAGGGCTGGCCCGTTAGCATTGTGGGCCCAAGAATTTTTTTAATATTTTTGCAATATTTATATATAAAATGATATTTTTTATAAAATTATGAGGTCTTTTTGTATAGAAAAAAATAACATTTTAAAAAAAATTGGACCTTTTTATTTGGGAGTCCTAAACACAGGCCTGGCCTGCCAATATCTAGGGCCCGACCCTAAACATAATATAAACATGGTAAACTAACCATCTTAACCAAACTACCAAACTTATATTCCTAACATGGGGGTTTTGTTTTCAACTTTAATTGAATTCTATATCCACCATTTATTTTGTTTCCATATTTTAGTTGACATATATATATATATATATAAATAAATAGGATTTAGTTCCCAAGAAACTAAGTCTAGTCTACGAAGATATGGCCTCCTCTCCTCATGGTCAGTTGTATGTTACTATAGATGTTGCGTAAGTTAGAGGAGTGAACAATAGAGTGATTATCATAGATTTCTAGAGGTGTTGTTCCCAAATTTGGTGAGTTATATGTGATATATAGGATGGAATTAAGTTAACCTAAGATTTAAAGTGCCAAATTTTTTACATCATATCAAACTATTTGGTGTCTACAAAACTACATAATGCCAAAAAAAATTAGAGCTGGAAGATTTATTTACTCTCCAAAATTAATATATATATACAGGGGACGACTACAGTGGAGGTAAGCATTTACATTCACCGGTAAGGGTGTCTCTATTTTTTGCAAGTGAAAAAATTATAATCCAAATTTTTTTATATAATGGTATACATTATAGTTATTTGAGACATTCCAACCGTTATTAGAAAATTCAGAATAATTTACGGTACTAAAAACAAACTTTAAAATAACTTGTTTCACACGTATAAAACAAGCTTCAAAACAATATGTTTTTTTATTTTTAGCACTGTAAATTATTTAGAATTTCCTAACAATTTGTGGGGATTATGAATAATTAAATTATACACCGTCATATAAAAAAATTAGATTGTAATCGATCCATGTATCGAAAACACAAAAAATAGATTGTTTTTAAGCTTGTTTTATATACCCGCTCGAAACAAATTATTTTGAAAAAAAAATCAGCGCTGTAAATTATTCGAAATTTTCTGAAAAATGGTAGGATGCCTACTATAATTACAATATACACCGTCATATAAAAAAATTAAATTATAAATTATTCCCGTGCTAAAAATAAAATCACATTTATTAGTGGGAATACATCTACGAATATATATATATATATATATAGAGAGAGAGTATTCACACTAAATTTATCCTACTTTTTCTAAATTAATTTATTCACGATAAATTTATTTTTGCTAAATTAATTTCTTTCTTACTTTTGTTTCTCAAACATAATTTATTTTTGCTAAATTAATTTCCACGTTTTACATGCATGTATATATAATAATTATTCTTGGGTGATTCTAGAGATTTTGCTTAATGATTCGAATTCCCAAACTAATGCTGGTGAGAATATAGACAAAGTTAATTAAAGCAAGTAATTCCAATTCTTTATTGAAAAATAAAATTTAAAAGTTACTTCTACACGCTTTACGTTTACTTATTAAAACTGAATATTAAAAAAAAAAATTCTTTTTCTTTTTCTTTTCCTTTGTGCAATATATACCAACAATCTACGTTTATATCATCCACAAATTTTAAATATTCCCCAAAAAGTAAAAAAAAGCAATGTGAGTGAGTGTTATTATTGGAAAAACCTTAGCCATGTGTAATGAAACTCATCATCTTTCCAGTACAGTTATAATTTGAAAGAAAAAAAACAAGTGATGAGATCGATTTGACTTGATATACAAGGAAACGTTAAATTGATTGGACGTTAGATTATTAGTCACTAATCTCATAAATTATGTATACTCAAAAGGCCACAAATTGAATTAAACAGAGTAAAATAATTTATATGTTTTACGTAGCTATTTTCTATAGCGTTTCAGCAAAAAATGCATGCATATGCGTGCCCTAGGTGGGGTAATACATTGAAGAAGGCTAGTTTTTTTTTTGGCAGCTACTAATTAATTTAGAGTAATTATTAAATGAAGAAAATAACAAGAATAATTGAAGAAAGAAGTGAAATAAGAAATGTGATATAAAGTGAATTAATCCAATATATATATATATATATATGGGGAGGCTTCGGTGCAGCTAGGGCTCGGTTTGAGTATTTAAATAATTTTTTTTTTTTTATGATAATGTACGTTGTTGTTAATTAAGATATCTTGTAAATTTTCAAAAAATTCCGAATAATTTACGGTGTCGAAAACAAGATTGTTGCACTCGTGTCTGTTTTTTGTATGCGTGTGTAAAATTCAATTGTTTGAACCTTGTTTTCGGCACCGTAAACTATTCGAAATTTTTTGAAAATTTACAGGATGTATTAAATGACAACAATGTACAATATTATAAAAAAAATTGAAAAAAAAAAATTATTTAAATGTCTGAACCGTATATTGACTTCACCGATGTAACCAAAAAGTTGACTGCACTGAAATACTACTATATAGTTGGAGACCTCCAATCCATAATGGGAAAAATGTTTGGATGGCATAGATGAAGCAGAGAAAGCTGGTCCTAATTATAAAAGTCTCTGTCGTTTAGGGCAGCAAAGCAAAGATGACGACGCTACAAAAACAAACAACATTTCATTGTCATACCCCATCTCCTTAAACATTGTGCCATATCATATAAATATTAAAAAAGAAAACCATATGTCTTTATTTTTATATCAAAATTCTTAGCTATTTTATAATACAAAATTTGCCTAACGTTCGTCTTTATTAAATAGTTAATGGTTTTATGACAATATGTACGCGAAAATTTATAGAAGTTGACTACAAAGTGTTGTATTTTGTATATGATTACGATAACTAGTTTTAGTTTCCCGGGTATTAAAGGTGGTGTCAAACGCCACAGAAAAGTGACCTATTGTTAGTGTTTAATCTAATATGAGTCATATATTTTAACTTACTAAATATTATTGAATATAACTAACCAATTATAAAGTGTTACCTCATGTAGTATTAGATATCTTAAGTTACTAAATAACAACACTCTATTTCTCTTCTATATAAAAAGTGTGTAAATAACAGAAATTCTTAGTTGTAACGGTTTATTTTGTTAACTTTAACGAAATATTCTAAATATTTAACAGAACACAACTTTAAAATTAACTAAAAATAGGAGCAATACATAAGCGAGTACCCTTGAGTAATATTGGAGCCCAACCTCAAGCGAAAACCTGCTCAATAACCTACTCAAATCACTCACTCTCTCTCTCTCTCTCTCTCTCTCTCTCTCTCTCCCGAAGCTCCTTCTCTCTCTCTCTAGCTAGTCTCTCCCGTGGCCAAATAGCCGCCTTGCCATCGCTGCCAAACGCCACGCGCCGCCGTAGGAGATGCGCTGCCCCCAAAACCTCTAACCCTCGGAGCTCAGCCCCTCACGAGCCGCCTAAGACCCTCAAAGTGCTCGTCGAAGTTTATGCGATTTTGGGTTTTCCCAAACTTTTCGACCACTTTCCGCCCACCTCGAGCCACCACGAGATGAACCACCAACACCACCATATTCCTTGCATCCTGGGCTTCAAAACCCACTAAAAAATTAGACCCAATGGCCACTGTGGAGTGGTGGCGCCGCCACTTACTTCGGCCATTCTTTTAGGGCTCGCAATGCGAGTCCTAAAAACATTCTTTTAGGACTCGCAATGCGAGCCCTTAAAACATTCTTTTAGGACTCGCAATGCGAGCCCTTAAAACATCTGCAAGTCATAAAAAAATCTCAGTTTTTAAGGCTCTCAAATAGAGGACTCGCGCCCTGCGAGTCCTAAAAGCTTTAAAAAGCTTTTTTTGTAGTAGTGTTCGAATATGAAAAATCAAGGTAGATAGCAAGCCTTGTAGTCGTTAAAGGTTTTTGCATTCCAGATGGTCCAATCAAGCTCCCATTCTAGCTGAGATCTGTGAGCAAACCTAGCCACAATATGAGCAACAAAGTTTACCTCCTTTGTAATTTTCATGACTTCCCACTCTCTAAAACAAACAGTCCAGTTGAGGAACCCCTTTTATGCAGTTTTGTAACGCCATTGTCTGTGTTGACTGCCCAACAACTATCGCTCTGGAATAAATTGTGACTAGATTGAGTTTGTAGTTGTTTTAGCAGCTAGTAAAACCGTTACCTTTGCTTTCACCAAATTTTGGTCCGTTTGAGGAATTTGGGCAGCTAATAACTCTTCCCTCATGATCTCTACTGTAATGCCCCAAAATCCTTAATAAGGTTTAGAACCTTGATCAGGAGGGCGGGAGGGCCATAATTGATTTATTATGCCATTAAATGATTATATGCATGTTTATGTGAATTATATTATAATATGATGATAAATGCATGCATATGGGTCCATTTTTAATTATAAGGACATTTTGGTAATTTGGCCCGTTGAGGGCGTGATTGTGTATTTTCATGCATGTGGGTGAATTATGATTAATACCACATTATATGTTGATTTGTTCGAGCCATTATGTAACGACCCAAAATCACTAATATGGCTTAATGGCCTTGATTAGTGTGCCGGGAGGGCATAAGTGGCTTATGTGTGTGTTTATTAATTTAATGCATGATTATATGATAAGCATGCTTGTATGGTTATATGAATGCAAATGTGATTATATGCTATAATTGTGAGAACCACATTATCATGTGGGTAAATCTGCAGCATGCGGCTTGAGGCGATCCTAGGGAGCTAGTTAGCAAGAAGTCACAACGGGGCCTAATATTTTACTTGGGGCAAGTCAAGGGGGTATTTCAGGTACTAGATGATTATTTGGGTTATCAGGTCATGGAAATAAATAATTGGAGATATATCTGAGGTTAGGAAGTTTAGGCGAGAATACTGGGGAATTTTACCATTTTTCCCTCGGGGACGTTTCCGGTACCCCGAGCCTTGGGATTGGTTTAATTGCTTGAGGATAGATAGATAAAACTTAGAAAACAGTGGAAACATTAGAAACCGGCCCTACTCTCTCTCTCTCTCTCTTTCTCTGATTAGTGCTCAAAAGATGTCATTTTATCAAGTTTAAGTTCAAATTAAATTAAGTTTTGAATAATATTTTCTTGAATTTATTATGATATATTCTTTAAATGGAAAATATTAGTTTTAATTTAATTTAAAAATATTTTATATGAATTATAATGCATTTGAGCCTAATTAAAAGAAAAAGAAAAGAAAAGAAAAGAATTAAACTTGAAAAATGAGAGCTGAAAAATAATATTATTGTAGTTAACTTCTCTTTTTCATTCCAGGCCCAACACAGGCCCATGATTCCTACAGCCACATGCATCCTCCTTGCACCACGTGTCCCTGCCAACCTTAAATTCCATTCAGCTTCCTTTCCACCTGCATTGACCCATATGCACATATATGCATATCCTTCAGCATGTTAACGTGACCATTCCACAAAGGCCCAAATGCATATGAAAGCCCAACACACCATGCACCCAAGCAGCAGCTCCAACGACAAGCTTCACTCCAACGTGAACGTGACCAGCCCAATTCTCTTCTCAACAACATCACATGCCCCTCATCATTCCATGTCCAAAGGCCCAAGGCACCCAACGACCCAATCAAGGCCCAAGGCATTTTCTTCAGCCAAGGCTGCCTACGTGGCACTCTCTCATTGGTTGAAAATGGGTCAAAACCCTCTTGTGTCACCAGCCATGTTTTGTGGGTATTGGGCTTTGTAAATTGCTATTTTGAGCTTTATAGATTATGTTTTTGTGGTATTTTAGAAAAAGAGCATTTTGACTATACACAAAAATAACTAGGGTAATATTAATAATAAGATTTGATTTTTCAAAATCATATTTTATTATTAATATTTCAGATTTATTTTGTAAACCTCATTTTGTTGTTTAATTTCTTTTTAGTCATTTTCCCCATCTATAAATAGGGACACTTTCTTCACATTTGGTATGTAATTTTTAGAGTAGATAAACTATAGCAAAATTTCCACTCACTTTCTTCTCATATTTTCTTCTTAGAATTTTGTGAGAATCATGAGCATAATGGCCTAATCTTCCTAGGAAGGTTAGGAATGATTCCATATGCAAGTGATGTTATTTTGCTACTTTGATTTACTATGTTCTTAATGTAATATATTTGAGTTATTTATGTTCTTTCATCTCTATCTTTATTTTGCTATCTTTATTTACTTATGCTAATAGTATATATGATTAGTCATGCTCTTTCTATGTGCTTCTAATTAGAAAAAGTAATATTGATACATAATTTTATGTCTAATCTTCTATTGCATTATTGCCCTTGGGTATTTTGTCATTTTTAGATTTTTCATAAGATTAACTTTGTGCTTTTAAAGTAAAGAACTTTATAACTCAAATGGACTTTTGTTAGAAAAGAATATGGACTTTAATGTTAGATTTTCCAAGTAAATGTTGGGATGTGAACTATTTACTTGTGTATTTTTGTAAATCAAGTAACCAAGTAACTAAGCAAGCATATGGATGATTCTTGAAACCTTTCATTTTCTCAAACTCTTGATTACATCTTACATTTATTTCACTTATCTCATTTCATCACTTTATAAAAAATACAATACCAAAATCTCAAACTTCTTTCCATTTACAATTTTATTTACTTCTTGTTACTAACTTTTTGTGTTATTTTCTACTAACCTTTTGATTTTAGGTTACCTCCTTGTGGATCGACCGCCCGATCTTACTACAACTACCGCTTAGTGTAGCACATTTTGGGCGTTAAACACTCTCCTTCTCTCTCAAGGAAATCACTAAAAACTAATGGGATTTGGCTGGGAATTCAGTGGAAGCTAGGGAATCAAACTAGAAGCTAAGGTAAGCACTGAATTTCATTTTTTATCAGTTGAATATGAGGTTTTTGGGCTGGAATCTAAGAGTTCTTAGGTTCTTAATTTCAAGGTTGAATTAAGGTAGGAAGCTTGGGAGTTAGCTCAGAATTTGCTTAGAGAAGTGGTTCTGCAGTGGAGGTAAGCTCGAATTTATGATCTAATGGTTGAATTATGGTGTTTCATGGCTGGTTTTTATGTTTTTAAGCTTCTGGGTTTCAAAAATTAAAATGGGATTTTAATGAGTTTCTAAGCTAGGTTTTTGCTGGATTATGTTGCTAGAATCATGTTAGAAGTTTTGTGATCAATGGGCTTTGGAATTAGGATGGTTTGGAGTGGTTTTGAGCAAGGTTGGGATGTTAAAAATTGTGGATTTTCTGGGCACGAGGGGCTGGGCCGCGGCTCTGTTCTAGAGTGTCGCGGCTCTGCGAAGCAAAGAAGAGCCAAGGAGGCTCTGCAGTAGGGAAGCACCGCGGCACCACAGGGCAGGGCCGTGGTGCGTGTCTGTGGTCAGAGAGGCCTAGCCTCTGTTTTAAGGGGCGGGCCACGGCGCAACCCTTAATGGAATTTTTGGTTATTTGAAGGTTTTAAGCGCGGAAATCTAACCTAGGGTTCTCGGGATCGATTCCACCACCGTGCTTGGTGGAATTCGATGTCCCGGAAGCTAGAACTTCACCCAGAAACCTTTATTCGAATATTAATTGAATCCCTTATCTTGGTTGTGACTAGGTAAAGGCTTGGGCTCGGGAGACAGATCGTGCTCAAAGGGAATTTCTCGTAATCGAAGCGTTTGGAAATTAAAGGTAAGAAAGCTGCACCTGATTGTGGATTCATAATGGGACTAAGGGTTCCTCTGTTTGTATGCTCTATAGATGATGGTATTATACCATATAAATAGTAGACAAACGACCTAAGAGTGTCGGAGTTTACATTAGCTCTCAGGGCGCGACTCGCCCACTGGTAGCTGAGGACAGGTTATTATGCACTGAGCTCGGTTTAAGCGGGCCGGAGTCAGTGGGGTAAACAGAGGGTGCGACCTAAGGGTGTCGACCCTATTTATTGTGTAATCTGGTTGTTGTGGTTGATTATTGAATATGATATGCTGAATGGCTAAGTGTTAGCTTGTGAGTTCATGTGTTATGTCAATGAGTTACATGTTTATTAGAGATTGCTAAATGTTTAGACATGCTTAAAGAGTTTACGATTATTATCAGTACCTGTGTTATGATATTACGCTTTCTTGCTGGGCCTTGGCTCACGGGTGCTTCGTGGTGTAGGTAAAGGCAAGGGCAAGCTTGACCAGCCTTGATTCGGAGAGCTCTGGGAGCATAATGTACATGAATAGCTGCTCAGCCGCCACAGTTGAGGGGAGACAGGGACAAGAGAACCATAAACATCTGTTTTTCCTTTAGAATGGCTAGTGGTTGTTATACACTGGAAATTTTGTAAACAGATTTTTTGATGTTGTCTCTTTTGGGATCCCATGTATAAAATGTTTAATTATATAAAAAAGTATCTTTTGAAACCAAAACCTTTTAACCCTAGCGCACTAATGACTTTAGCAAACACGTTTTTAACTAGTTAACTTGATTAGCAAGCCCTGCACCTTTATAAATACACAGTGTAACGGTCTTGGCTATCCAGGGCGTTACACATTCGGCATGAGACGATCATGAAATGCAAGTTTTCAATTTGGTCATAACAGAGTTAGTTTCGGGGCTCGAGGTGAGTCTCAGAGTAATTTGGTGATTACAACATTGCTGGGAATTAAAGGGTAATGGAATATGAGTTATTAACATTTAAGAATATTGAGAATAACAGGAATTGGATGATGTTAATTATGATTAACGAAATAGGCGGGAAATGATGGTTTTGCCCTTGGTGGCCTTAAGAGGATTTGAAATGACCTAAGAGTATTTTAGTCTTTTCACCCTAAAGGATATATATTAGCCATTAGATGGCTGTGGAAGTAACCAAAATAGAGCAAATGTTCCTCTTTTCCCGTGCACCATTTCTCCACCTTTTCTCCTTGAATTTTTGAGCTTAATTTGGGGAATCAAGCTAGAGAACCAAGCCTTGAGGGTTTTGGGTTATGCTCTACCATTGAAGAGGGTGGTAAGCTGAGATTGAGGTGAGTTTCTGGCTATTAAAATCTTAGTTCTTGCTCTGTTTTCATTTGAGTTTCAGTTGGGTTTTGGAGTTGGAATGTTGAGAATTTGATTGGAGTTTTGTCTATGGTTACTTGGGTTATGATGCCTAGGACATATGTAGATGGTTTTTGGGTTCAATTGGGACTTAAAATGAGGTTTGGAAGCTTTAATTTATTTATAATGTTTTACAAAATAATTTTCGTGACATACTCGACAAAGTGCTGAAAATTCTAATTTCTAAACACCATCTGAAAGGCTATTTGGCCAAAATTAAATATTTTTTTTGTTTTACAGAATAACAATAAAAATAAAAGAAAATATATTATTTAATAAAGTAACATTATAAAAAATTTAATTTCACTAGTTACTCCTTTTGATTCCATGTGTTCATATACCCAAAATGCCACATTTGGATTCTCTTTCCATCTCTGTTCCCACCTTTTACTAATACTATTTCTTAAAAGGGTCTATGTACTTTTAGACTTTGTATTTTGACTTATTATTTGTTTTGATATTGTATTTTGACAAATTACTTTTTGGATTCTGTGTTTTCTAAAATAATTCAAATAGACCTCTAAACTCGATTTTGATCAAAGTTTTTTGAACTAAAATCACAAATAATTCATCAAACTAACAACTCAGAACAAAAATATAATCATTCTGCCTAAGAACTGTGTTGTTATATTCAAATTTTTATTCATCAAAATCAGATTTATAAGTCTATTTGAATAATTTTACAAAACATAGAATACACAAAATAATTTGTCAAAACACAAAATCAAGACAAATAATGGCCAAAACACAAAGTCTTAAAATGGAATAAACCCTTCTTAAAATCGTTTTCGGCAAATAATTTTTTAAATATTATTTTGTAAAATAATTTATCTAAAATATTATTCGGGAAAATATTAAATCTCAAATGTTTCTAATTTGAATATGAGATCTCAATAATAAATTACACAAATCGTGATCATATGTAATGTCGAACAAGTTAAGGTAAATACTCTATTTATATATATATAGACAAATTGTTACCCTGTTTTACCGGGACTAAAACAGAGGTTTAATCAATGTAAAGGTTTTTACGATTGATCCACGTGAAGATCAAAGAACCACTCCACTCCAAATCAAAGCCATAACATTTTGGAAAAACCAGAGCCACACTGTCTCACTCTCTGCACCAAAACGAAACGGTGACACACACACCCAGCTTATAAAAAAGGAAACTTTGCATGTAAATGCCTAGACAAGTGTCGTTGCACAAAACCAAGGCATAGCTTAGGTGTGAGAGAGAGTCAGTGCTGTTGAATTTACTAGTCTTATTTGCTCCCACCACAACACCCACTTTCAGCAGAAGAAGCTAGGCTAGCCCAGCCTCAATCGGCTGCTCCTTCTCTCGATTCTTCTCTGCCTTTTTCCTGGGTTGTGATGATTCCTTACACCATTACATATCTTTTTACTGTTCCTATATTCTTCTTCTTCTTCTTTACCACGTGGTCTTGCTCTTCGTAACGCCTAGCTTAGCCTCTTAGTCTCGTATTTTGTCTTGATGGGTTGCTCTTGTTCTTCTCTATATGTGTAAAGTTCAAAGCTTTTGGGCCATGGGTTCCGTTCTTCGGTTTAGGAAGCTTTGCTTTGTGGAGCCAGTAGTAGGGTTTCATTGTACTACGACGACCCAAAAGAATGAAGAGAAAGATGAGAACGGTGTCGTTTTAAAAGATGAAGATAAGGAGAATAAGAAGAAGAGGAGCAAGAAGCAACCAAAGGAATGGAGGTGTGTAGATAGTTGTTGCTGGTTTATTGGGTATTTGTGTACCACTTGGTGGCTTCTGTTGTTTCTCTACCACAGTTTACCACCCACAATAACTGGTTTTCATGTACCGGAATCGCCCGGGGAGAGGCTCAGGCGAGAGGGCTTGACACCACTTCACCCTGTTGTTATGGTCCCTGGCATAGTCACTGGTGGGCTTGAGCTTTGGGAAGGCAGGCCTTGTTCTGAGGGACTTTTTCGTAAGAGGCTTTGGGGTGGTAGTTTCACTGAAATCTTCAAAAGGTTTGACATTTTTCTTTATACAAATTCTACTTGATATTGACTTTGATAGTGGTGGTTATTTTACTAGACTAGTACTGTCAACTAAGACTTGAATGAGTTACAATTTGATTGAAAATTACACTTTGTAAATGACTTTTTTTGTTAGTTTCAAATCGGACTGAATTTTTGAACCCTTTTGTGGAATTTTTTTAGGCCATTGTGTTGGTTGGAACACCTATCACTACACAACGAAACAGGGCTCGACCCGCCTGGGATTCGAGTCCGAGCGGTTTCAGGACTTGTTGCAGCTGACTATTTTGCTCCTGGCTACTTTGTTTGGGCAGTTCTTATCGAGAATTTAGCCAAAATTGGTTATGAAGGGAAGGACATGTATATGGCAGCCTATGATTGGAGACTATCTTTTCAGAATACAGAGGTATGTAACTCTGCTTCTCATATTCATTGTCAATACAAAGAATACTGATATGTGTTTTTTCAAACGGGAACAATGCAGATTAGGGACCAAGCTCTAAGTAGATTGAAGAGTAAAATTGAGCTCATGTATGTGACCAATGGCTATAAGAAAGTGGTGGTGGTGCCTCATTCTATGGGGGTCATTTATTTCCTTCACTTCATGAAATGGGTTGAATCACCTCCACCTATGGGAGGTGGTGGTGGTCCAGATTGGTGTGCCAAGCACATCAAAGCAATCATGAATATTGGTCCAGCTTTTCTTGGTGTTCCAAAGGCTGTAAGTAACCTATTTTCGGCCGAGGGTAAAGATGTGGCATTTCTCAGGTTTGTTTTTGCAATCCTTTTCTCATATTTTGAACTTTGGCTATATTGTTTTCAATACATCAGAAAAGTATAAGTAGCAGCAAAAGGACTTTGTGGGAGCAACTCATATTATTATCTTTAGTTTATAATGGAATTTGAACTCTTGGCCCTTGCAGGGCTATGGCTCCGGGAGTTTTAGACTATGACATTCTTGGCCTTCAAACACTTGAACATCTTATGCGAGTTTCTCGAACTTGGGATTCCACCATTTCATTATTGCCAAAAGGTGGAGATACTATTTGGGGCAATTTAGATTGGTCTCCTGAGGAAGGACTTAGTTGTGATTTGGATAAGAGAGGAAATACACAACAACTCTCTTCAAGTGACACTAATTTCAATCACAGTGATGGAGGTAGAGGTTTTCGAATAAAAGAGCCTGTTAAGTATGGAAGAATAATCTCTTTTGGAAAGGCAGCATCACAGATTCCTTCTTCTCATCTTCCTCCTCCTGATTTGAAGGTACATAGAATTGTTGAATTTGGTCACTTGCTCGAAAAATTAATTTACATTGTAACAGAAATGTGGCACTAGTATTAAGTATGATTCTAAAAATTTATTGGCAGGAACTTCTCCAAATGCGATCCTCAACTGGACTTAATTTATCATGTAGTGGTGAGGTTTGGACTGAATATGATGAAGTAAGCAGAGAAAACATCAGAAAATTAGCTGAAAACAAGGCCTACACAGCTGAAAATGCCTTTGATTTACTGCGTTTTGTGGCTCCGAAACTGATGCAACGGGCCGAGGCTCACTTCTCTCATGGAATAGCTGATAATCTTGATGATCCTAAGTACACACACTACAAGTACTGGTCAAATCCACTTGAAACCAAGTAAGTTTACATTGGCTATCATAACCATTTTGAAATCAATTGAAGCACAAAACCTTATAAATGTCTGTTACAGGCTACCTCATGCTCCTGATATGGAGATTTACTCTCTTTATGGAGTTGGAATCCCTACAGAAAGATCATATGTATATAAAATGTCTCCTTCAAGCAAGTGCAAGAGCATTCCCTTTCGAATAGATAGCTCGGCCGATGGCCAAGCAGACAGCTGCCTAAAGAATGGAGTATACTTTGTGGATGGTGATGAGAGTGTTCCGGTTTTGAGTGCAGGCTTCATGTGTGCCAAAGGGTGGCGAGGAAAGACTAGATTCAACCCGTCCGGCATAGCTACTTACATAAGAGAGTACCGACACAAAGCGCCATCGAGCCTGCTGCAGGGCAGGGGTTTGGAGAGTGGTGCACATGTTGACATCATGGGAAATGTTGCTTTGATTGAAGATGTTTTGAGGGTGGCTGCTGGAGCCAGTGGCAAAGATATTGGAGGCGACCGCATACATTCGGATATCATGAAAATGTCTCAGAGAATAAATCTTCAGCTGTGATTATTATGAATGATAATCATCACTAGAAGATGATGATGAAGTTTGAGGAGGGAGTGAAAGAAGTTCCAATGGACTTTGAGGCTGCTAATAATGAGGCTGCTGCTATGCTGCTCAGAAGAGAAAAAACAAGTGTTCAAAGTGATCAGAGTATGAGAATAGAAAGGCATAAGTATTTCACTCTAGCTAGCAATTCAGTTGGTTTTTTTTATTTGTAATTTTCTATATATGAACAAATTACCAATGTGCTGTTAGATTGGCTCAAGCTAACAAAGGATTTTATAACTGCTTGTGCATTTTAAGATTCTGCTTTTATTTTATTATTTTCCCCTAAAAATTTGTATATAAAAGAAAAAAAAGGTTAAAATTAGTATTAATTAATTATTGACACTATATTGTACAAGTGGTTTGAGTATTAATGATTATGATAGAGTTCATAAATGGAGAGACTGATATATTTTTATATATATATATATATATATTTATATACTCATTGCTCAATTTTGATATGTGGGCTTTGGATTGGGCTGTCTTATTGGCTGATCATGAATTAGCAGGCCAATTTGGGTCACATTGACAAAAATAAATTGCTCATTCCTCTTTGGGAAATTAACATAAATAGTATATTATGTGATAATCGTGGATTAATTTAGTAATAGAATAAATCTTAAAAAAATAATGAGTGCAATAAAGTTTACTACATGATAGGAAATTAAAAATGATAATAAGGGAGAATCCTCATAAATTATAATTAGTGAGAAATGAAATAAGTTGCTTTATTTTTGGTTTCAAACAATTTCCAAAATAATAGTTTGGCAACTTACTTTCTTATGAATTGACAAATAACTTGTGATTAAATGACAAATGGAAATAATATCTAACATTTTATAATCCAACAATGCCATATGGATCACCTACTGCAATGAAAAAAATTGAGACTTTTTTTTTTGGCTGAAGATAACTTGAGACTCGTTACATTACACCTTTTATATCACATGATAACACTCAACTACTCTTTAATATTAAATTCAAACAAATAGCATGTTAAGAAAAGTTTATAATAATTAATAAAAAGTCACCATCATTAATAATGAAAACTTAACCACTTAAAAACATAGTACATCGATCGATTATTATTTGGGATTTTTTCATTTATATATTTATGAAAAAAATTTCTTTCATTTATATATATATATAAATATATGTAGGGTTTATACTTTTTTAAACCCTGTGTTTTATCTCATTATCTATTTGGATCCTGTATTTTGACAAATTATTTTTTGGACCTTATGTTTTGTAAAATGGTTCAAATAGACCCATAAACCTGAATTTGATGAAAAAAAAATTGAGTATAACAACACAGTTCTTAGACAGAATGACTATATTTTTGTTTCGAGTTGTTAGTTTGATGAATTATTTGTGATTTTGGTCCAAAAAACTTTGATCAAAAATGGGTTTAGGGGTCTATTTGAACTATTTTATAAAATATAGAGTCCAAAAAATAATTTGTCAAAACATAGAGTTTAAATAAGTAATGAGACAAAAAAATAGAATCTAAAAATGTATAAACCTATATATATATATATATATATATATATACTAAAATTTATATTTTCAAAATTACGGTTTACATAAAAATCATTATGCATTTATGTTTTTTGCATGGCTTTGCTTCATTGTTCTTTGTGACCAGTCACAGTGTAACTTGTTATTTTATTTTCGATAAAATTTGAAGAAAAACTTGACAATTGAGAGTTGGTATAAAAACGCATAAACTGTCCATTTAGCAAGAAGAGAACGGTGTACATTTATCAATATATTGCCAGTAGTAAACTTCTTTCCATCCTTGTACAAATAAAAATTTAGTAAGATATATTTTTCAGTCTTGAATATAAATAAAGTGTAACAAAACATAAAATAAAGAAAGGATAAAATACGTTGACTACTAAGCATACCCATGCCATCAATTTACACGAGATAAATACTTTTCAATACTCTCATAAACAGTAATTGCAACTTATTATAAAAATAAACAATTTTTTAGGGATCGATTTTAAATGGTATTTATTACATAATATGATTTTTTTTTGTAATTACTAATTATTTTTCCAAACATGATAATAGTAATTCATAAATAATTACCATTTGACATTTAAACACACATTGTATTTTAATATATAGTGTAATTACTCAAATATATAATTACTACTCAGTAATTACACAATTACTTTTAAACACGCCCTTAATGTTAATACCATCTAGCAACGAACGCACCAGTTTCATTTACCATATATCTGTTGGGTGTAATTACTTTCAATAATCATTAAAATATTATTATAATCTTCTTCTTGTGTGTACTAGAAACGGCAACTCTAGTTAGTGGGGATTTAACATTGTTAGTTAATTAATGTATTATTATTACCTAAAGTTAGTTAAATAATTTGTATAGTGTCTTCCCAGTCAAGCTTAATTAGATTTACTACCTTCTTAATCACACTTCAAAACATGTAAAGCATAACGTGAAAATTTTATAATATTGTCCTTCATTCGAAGTATATAAAATTAAACGTTAAGGTCATTCATGGCAACAGGTAACATCGACGATTTTGTGGAGGATCTGGTAAGATGATGAGTGGGCTCTGAAATAATTTGTTTGAAATTGTCGCTGCAAAATAGTCATTTAAATGTTGAAAAAATAGCTTAACTTTTTTTGTTTTGAGGCGAGAATTCCGTGTTTTTTATAAAAATAAACAAAATAAATAATAATTTAATTAATAATAAGGGCATGTTTGAAAACAATTGTATAGTAATTACATATATGAGTAATTACACTGTATTTTAAAATGCAAGTTGTGTTTGGATGTCAAGTTATAATTATTTATGAATTTCTATTGTCATGTTTGATAAAACAGTTAATAATTACACATAAAAATAATATTATATAATAAATATTATTTAAAAATTGATAGTAAACACCAAATTCTCATGGGGGCTATGAAATTGGATAGTGTAATTGAGACCTCCAATTACATGATTATCATGTAATTATATGGTCATACAAACATGTCAAATTGAGCAATTACTCCAGATTACACTCAATTCCAATTACGTTGACTTTATTTCCAAACTCATATATCCAAAATAATATTTATCATAAATAAATAATAATATCCTTAAAGCACATACTTATTTACTAGTATTGTCAAATGAAAGACAATATATCTTACTAGGACTCTATATATCTTAGGTTGGTAGTACTGTCATCGATCGCCGTTGTCCTGATCATGTATAAAGTCTCTAAATGACAATGGCTGAGGTTGTGGTAGCCTAGTGCTAAGCATAATCTGTATCAGTTCTTGGATAGTTGCATGCCTTTGAGAATTATTAGGAGGCGCATTCCTATGATGATGATGATGATGATGATGATGATGATGATGATGATGATGATGATGATTGTTGAGACTGTGATTGATGATGATTCTTATTATAACAGCTGGGGGGGAATGATTTTGAGCCCTGATGAGCACCAACTTCCAGATTATATCTATTATCTCGTGGAATAGAAACTTCTACGGTAACGGTAGTCTTTGCCTCTTCTATAGTTGGTCTACTTTCACGAGTCTTTCTCTCCCGGGAAAGCATTTCAGCAAAACTGCTTAATTACAAACAAATTATATATATATATTAATATTATATAGTTATACACAATATATTTACCATATTATTAGAATATATAAATTTTTTAAAACTGTCTACCAATAATAATTTATAAGGATTAAATGATTTTTTTTTTATAAGATTGGGGGAAGAATAGAAACTGTTGAAGAAAAGATCAAAATATATAGAATTATAATATTTACACAAAAAATATACTAATAATCAAAATATATACACTAATTATTAAGACCATAATAAATATATGAAATTTAAAAATTAATTTTGCCAAAATAATAGTATCTATACATATTCACACAATTCACAACATGTCAAAACTTAATAAATATAACATCATATTTAGTGTAATATCTATTTTATTATATATGGATGGATATTTATTATATACCGTGTAAGAGCTTCTCCATTTGTCGTAGTTCCATGTTTAGGAGAATAGATACCAGTTTCTAAGTTAACCATTGAAACAGGTTTCTTCAACAGCTTTTCTCCAATTCCCACAAGGTTCTTTAGGTTTTCTTTAGTAGCAATATCCACCGAAGATTCTTTTTCACTTAATGTGTCATCCTACATAATCAAAATAATTAATATATATATATATATGAGACAATTCTTCACTTTAAGTACTATTGGCAGGACGACCTTTCAACAGTTTTCGGCGCGATTTTTTTTATGACTGTGTATATTGTAGCTATTTAGAACATTTGTGCGATTTTTAGAAAATTCTGAATAGTTTACACTGAAAACTAGGTTTAAACATATTGTTGCCCGAGTGACTAATTTTTTTTATGCGCGTGGAAAACAACATGTTTGAACCTAGTTTTCAGTACTATAAACTATTCGGAATTTTCTGAAAATTTGCAGGATGTTCTAAATAACTACAATATACACGATCACACAAAAAATCGCGCTAAAAACTGTTCACGAGTCGAGAACAATAAAGAGCTTTACCGGTATGACTTAAAGTGAATCCCCGTAAGAGAATGAATTCTGCTATATATATACATACTAACTTTATAATTTGACATTAAAAATATATCTATGTAAACAAAGTAACCTGGATTCGAAGGTAGTTTTTCTCGGAGTTGAGAGCTTGAAAAACAGTAGAGAGAAATAAATCAGTCATGTCACTACTAGCTTGAGTAAAAATATCAAGCAAGGGAACAGAGTTGTGACTTTTCAACCATCCCAACAGACCCCATTTTGCAGCCTCATCAGCACTATATTTGTCCTCTATTTTTACCGAACCAGTTCCTATCGATAGAACCAAGAAACGGCCGAACTCCATCGGCTTTATTTGAAAGAAGTCAGGATTGTTTTGGTGAATTTCTTTCGACACTTCATTTATAGCAACCAAAGCCTAAAATAATTGAAAATGAAATTAATATGGTTATAAAGTCATAACGCCTTTACACATTTACTAATACATAGTAAATATTATTTGAAAATTGCAAAAAATAATACTATATGTTACTGCAATGAAAACTACGTACAAAGAAGTATAACCCTTTGCTACACATATCTCGAAGAACATGCTAAATTTCACTCTAGAATTATCCTTATTAATACTATATATTAATACCTCTTAGAAGCCATCGATCTTAATTTAGATCCATAATTAAGAAATTACATGTTTCTACTATAGCTTATCCGTTATTTGGGTTCAAATTTGTGGTTTTACAAGTTCAAGCCCTTTTCAACCATTAATAATAACTCTTTCTTCAAAAAACGAGTTGGTATTGTTTTGGGATATTAAAGTTTTATTGTCTAACTTTATTGGACATCTTTAATTCACATTAGTCGCAAATGATAATAAAATAATAAAACGACTCATGGATTAGCCTAGCATGCTCTTAGGCTAAACACTAGACTTTTTTTTTTTTTTTGTCTTTTTGGATGAATGAGATTATTTCTTCATCTTAAGCTCATTCCATCACTTTTACAAAAAAAAAATATATATATCAAAATTATTATTTGAGACAATGATGATTTGTTCTCTTACGTATGTTATCGAATCTTTGAACTCACGTATACGTAATAATTCACTAACTAACATGAACAGTTTTTTATTTTTGTGAAGATATCCTTATTATAAACTGTTTTTAGTATTTATCTTCTTAACATGCATTATGACTATAAAAAGATTCACTATATATATATGCTAAATAATTATGAATAATGTTCTTAATTAATTACCGGATTATTGGCCACAACACCACCATCAATGAGATGGAATTCTTTAACTTGACCATTGGAGGCTTTGGTTTCAAAAGAATGAGGTGGGAGATAGGTTGGAGCAGCTGAGGTTCCAATACATACATCTGACAACAAAGCATTTAGGCTGGAGTTCCTTTTTCCCTAAACCAAATCATATATAATAGAGAAATTAACAAGCTAAATCACTTCCAAAAAGTAAAATTGTATATAAATTTTATAGATACTTTCTCAATTTACACACTCAAAATACACATTATGATCGATATGTAATTATTAATAATTATAAATATTTTTAATTAGGAATTACATCATATTTAATTGTATAATTAAGATTAATTACATATCATTTGAGCGTGTAGAATAAAAGTGTATAACAATAGTGTTGTTTGGTAACACTTAAAAAATAGTTTTTTATTTAATTAATTAAAAATTTGACAATTAAACAAAAAATGTGTTTGATAACTCTATTTTTATTTATTATCTTTATAAATTTTAATTAAAATTTATTAAATTTTGAAAATAGAATTTTTTTACTTTCAAATTTTTTTCAACAATTTTCAATTTTTGTTTCTTCTATTTTTTCAAATCAATATCTCGTATTGTTAAACAAAAAATAAAAATAAAAGTTATCAAACGCTTTTATTATTTTTTATTTTTAAAAACAAAAACAAAAAATAGTTACCAAACATATTTTTATTTTTTAAAAATAAAGAAATAAAAATAAAAAAATATTTCTATTTTTGTATTTAAAAAATTCAAAAACAATTTTTTTTACCAAACGGACCCAAAATTACTCAAAATTTAAATAAATAATGTTGTTATGTATTTACAATTAATTAATTAGTATACCTCATAGGTAGAGAAGACAGTAGGTTGGAGACGGTTGATGTCAAATGTTGGAATTATGACATTAGCAAGCGTTTGGTTCAACCTCACATCACCTAATTTTTCTCTCAGCAGATTATGCAAATACTTCCCGTCGTATTTTGGTCCACTCAGAGACTTAACCTTACTAATAAGATGACCTGTATGCTTATGCCTATACATATATTTATTTTACTGTTAGTCAATAAAGTTAGGTAGTTGGGCATTTATGACTTATGAGTAATATGAATGAGAATTGCCAAGGGCTGGAAAATGACGTATAGATATCATCCTTATTCATACAATTCAATATCAACTCACACATATTTAAATTAAATAAGATGCCACTTCAATATAGTGTTAGGTACCTCCAAATAGCAATATTCAATATATATATATATATAGAGAGAGAGAAATAATTGTTAAGGAGCAATATTTATGCTCAATACTACAAGGATGTGACATATCGCTATTGGTGTAATTCAATATGAGATTTTATATATTTGAAATTAGTAAATATTATGGGGTATTGCTAACTAATCGTGAAGTGCCACTTCATATGGTGTTGGAGACCTTAACGTGTCAAATAGCAACACTCATATATATATATATATATCTTCTATATAATGAGTGTGTAGATAACGGAAATTCTTAGTTTTAACGATTTTTTATTTTTTTAATGTTAACTTTAACAGAATATTCTTGTATTTAACAGAATATTCTTATATTTAAGGATAGTTTTAAACTTAAATAAAATAAAATAAATAATTAAAAAATGATATTTTTTGAGATATTTTAAAATGATAATTATTTTAAAATAATAATTAATTAAACAAATTAAAATACGATATTTTTTAGATATTTTAATAATAATTATTTAAAAATAATAAAATCATATATTTTATAACTTAAATAAAATTTTAAATAAATTTAAACTCACTTATTATAATAATATAATATTAAACATATCTACTGTGAATTAACAACAAATTGTTTTTTTTTTTAAAATTAGGAAGAAACTTAAATTTAAAATCCACGTATAATATTTAATATTACATTAAACATATAATATATAATCTGTTGTTGTCTTCAAAAACTACAACAAACATAAACTTAAACAAAAATAAATAAATTATTTAATTAAAATAAGATATTTATTTTAAAATTTATATGATATTAATATAAATTTAATAAAAATAATTAATAAATTTTATAAATAAAAGTAAGTAAATATTTATATCTAGTATATATATAAATATATGGCACAGATTTTGTTCTACTTGGGATAAGTCTCATTCCATCTACAACTGTCGGAACAATTATTAGTTTTATCGAATGATTTTTAATCATATAAAATTAAGACCATGAAACATTAAATTTAAATTAAAGTAGATAAAACTAAATTCAAATACATAATAAAATTTGTTTCTAATTAAATGAGATAAAATTCAAAGCATATTAGTTTAAGAGAAGATATGAGGACAGTGTTATGTATGTGTGTGTGTGTGTCTCTCTCTCTATATATTTAACCTGGTATGATGTTGTGGAAAGATAAGAGGACAGTGTTGGAGGTAGAAGTCGATGATATCTTTGGCAGCAAATAATGGCCTTTTGTTTTGGTCTGGGGCTGTAATCATGGCAGTAATGAGTCCACCTGTGCTTGTTCCCGCAATTACATCAAAATAGTCTGCAATTCTAGCATTCTTGTCATCCTCCACTTTCTGTACCAAATATCCATCTTTTATATAATTTGTACGTACGTACGTACGTAGCCATGCATAATGGTCTCTAATTAAATATATATATATATTTATACTACCTGAAGCTCAGATTCTAAGAAGGCAAGGATAGTCGCCGGAATAATTCCTCTTACTCCACCACCGTCGATGCTAAGAACAGTGATCACATTTCCATACAGCGGCGACGGTAGAAACGATTTGGTTCTCTTCATATCATATATATATGTGTGTGTTAGAAGAGAAAAAAATGGAATTGATTGGGGAATTGAAGAAATTAAAAGTGAAATATTTTTAGACAAATATAGTGAAAGAGCGAGAGAATATATAATGCTAGGAAAATTCCCAACTATTTTTATTCAACATTAGTACTATAAATTCAAAAGTAAATTTCTGAGTGTGAGAGTCTCTTGGAGTTGGATAATTTGGATTGGTCGCTCATTTATTTGGGTTGTTGGCTGGATTGGTCAATTCAAAATTAAAGTCTTCTGGAAACATTAAATGAGTTATGTACGTAATTTTACACTGATAGATACATAAAAGGGGTCATTGGCAAAATGGCCTATTTTTATAGTGCAATTTGCACTATGGCTTAGTTTCAATAGTTTTTAGCTAAATAGCCTCTTTTATTAATGAATTTTTTATATTACCTATTTTACCCTTAAAATAAAATAATAATAAATTAAAAACAAAAATCCTAATAATAACTATTATCTTCTTCCTCTCACCCATCCACCCACACCCATCCACAACTACCCACTATCATCCCCCACCCCCACCACCACCACCACCACCACCACCGGCGACCACCGCCCCCTACCGCCGACGAACACCGCTCATCACCGGCTGCCACCATTTCTCCACAAATCCGGCCACCACTCATTCAAAATATTGGTTTATAAAGCTTTTTTTATTTGTATAAAATATCAGATTTAAAATGCAAAATGATTGTTTTAGTATGTTGAAAGTATAAGTAAGAATTTAGGTTTATTTCTTGAGTTTTATGGAGGTTAAACCTTGAAAATCTGAAAAAATTAATGGTGGTTTCGGTTATTTTCGAGATTGAAAAATCCAGAATTTTTTGACAGCTTGTCTAATTTTTCGACAAGGAGTCTAAATTTTAGACCAGTAGTCGTAATTTTAGACCAGTAGTCGTATTTTTTCGACCACCTGTCTAAATTTTAGATCAGTTGTCTAAATTTTTAGACAGGTGGTCGAAAAAATACGACTACTGGTCTAAAATTACGACTACTGGTCTAAAATTTAGACTCCTTGTCGAAAAATTAGACAAGCTGTCAAAAAATTCTGGATTTTTCAATCTCGAAAATAACCGAAACCACCATTAATTTTTTCAGATTTTCAAGGTTTAATCTCCATAAACTCCAGAAATAAACCTAAATTCTTACTTATACTTTCAACATACTAAAACAATCATTTTGCATTTTAAATCTACAAAAACAATATAAAAAATCTCATATTTTATAAAAAAAAAAAAAGATTTATAAACCAACCTTTTGAATGAGTGGTGACCAGATTTGTGGAGAAATGGTGGCAGCCGGTGATGAGCAGTGTTCGCCGGCGGTAGGGGCTGGTGGTCGCCGGTGGTGGTGGTGGCGGTGGCGGCGGGGGATGATAGTGGGTGGTTGTGGATGGGTGTGGGTGGATGAGTGAGAGGAGGAAGATGATAGTTTAGAGTTTTTAATTTTAATTTATTATTATTTTATTTTAAGAGTAAGATGGGTAATATAAAAAATTCATTAATAAAAGAGGTCATTTAGCTAAAATGTTTTGAAAGTAGGTTATTGTGCAAAATGCACTATAAATGGGGTCTATTTCCACCAATTTCTCTACATAAAGCTACACTCATAATCTCCTTAAGTAGGAGACGTGGCATCATCCCTCGAAATAATTTCTAAAAGGCTTTGTAGAAAAAGTTTTAATGTCTTATGGCTATATTGTGATGCACCTATATATTACGACATTAAATAGGGACGTTTGTTTTCTCTATATTGTACACGAGAGAATAAAACAAAAGAGTGTTTGTTGTGATTGATTATTAAAGAATACAAGTTGAGCTTCTTATATAGAGAGCTGAGACTCAAAGGGTATAGTCGGTTACAAGTGCTAACATAATAAACTAACGAATAAAATTCAGCTGTCCTCTGAAAATGATGTCCCAAGCCCGTCCCACGTATAATATGTTAACATGTGGCAAAAAAATTTAATTAAAAGAGCTTATTAAAAAAAATTAACGGACGTTTGTTCGGTTGTTTTAGCTCCCTCTTTCTTTCTGTGTGTTTTTTGTTCCATAAATGTTTGATATCCCAACACTACAAGAATTTCATGTATTAGCGGCGAGGGACTCCGCCGCTAATACCCCGCGTCTAATTGTTTATCGCTAATAATCATTATTAGCGGTGGACTGACACACCCGCTGCTAATACATATGTCAGATTCAGTTTTATTAGCCGTGGGGTTCGCTGCTAATATTGTTTTTATAATATATTTTAAAATTTATTTGAAATAAATTAATATTTATTAAATTTAATTATTTATAAAAATAATTCATAATATAATTTAACAAAAATAAGCATTTAATTAATTTAAACATAACTAACATTAAAATTAATGTGAATAATTTTAATATTTATCAACCTAGCTAATATAGCTATTGTCATTAAAAATAAATACAGTATAATACAGTATTAATTCAGTCAAAATACATAAACTAGTAACTAAATAAAATCATTAAGATTAATATTGAAATTGTCCTCATCTTCAACATTTTGGTGTGGCTGTGAGGACGACGGCTGTGGTGGTGGCTGTGGCAGTGAGGGTGACGGCTGTGGCTGTGGCTGTGGCGGTGAAGGAATATAAGGTGCCTGTGATGATCGTCCGAGCGTGAGGTCCAAGTATCATACTGAGCTAATATCGCTGTGCCAGTGACACTGAGTATCATACTGTCCCTACTCCCTATTGAGTCCAAGATCAGATAACTAAGATACAAACAATGGCAAAGGTAATGTGGTTAATTAGGAAGCAAGATCTTGCCTCTGTGCATAATATGCTTCGATTAAAAAAAAAAACGTTTTAATGTGTTGTGCTTTAAACTCGCAGATATAAACAAATATAATTTTTCCTCTGACAAATATGATAAACAGATATTTAAATAAAAATCTTCAAATTTGATTAGAGGGAAAAAAGAAAAAAAAAAGAGCCCAAAGAGTTCTTCTATTTTCCTTGTTATGTAATATATACTAAAGTGAAAAGGCAACAACATTGGGCCCACCATTCTCAACATAAACGAAAGCTATTCTCAAACAAGAAAAAAAAAACCCAGAAAATTTCATTCTCTATAATCCACAAAACAAAAACAAAAACCCCAGAAAAAAATAATAAATATGAATACTAAAATATCTAATCAGTAGAATACCCAGTGCTCTGCTTCTTGGGCGGAGAAGAAATGAGCCAGACAAAGCCGTACGGGTCCGTGACCTTGCCCACGCTGCCACTGAATGCACCTTTGTCTTTACCCACGTTTCCATTGAGAGGCCGAGTTTGCGACGAACCTGATGTGGAGGAGACGACGAAGAAGACGATGGAGACGATGATGGAGGAGGAAAAATGGGTTTGTGGGAGTTCGGAGAAGGAGACGTTGCGGTTTTAATTTGCAAAAGTATTAGCGGCAGGCCCTGCTGCTATTTAATTGAGTCTGCCGCTAATAATAGTATTAGCGGCGGGTTGTCCGTTGCTAAATTAAGTTATTACCCGCCGCTAATACTATTAGCGGCGGGTAGTCCGCCGCTAATACCCCGCCTTTAATAAAACTTAAAAAGTTCCCGGGCTTTTTATTATGTGTATTTGCAACGGACTATCCGCCGTAAATAGTGGTAAAGTCTGCCGCTAATATATATTTTATTAATTGTTAAATACTCGAACCTTATTAGCGGCGGACCCCCGTAGTCTGCCGCTAATAGTATATGCAGTACAGGCAGACTTAGCCCGCCGCTAATAGACTCGCCGCTAATGCTTGTAATTGTTGTAGTGCATTAACAACTTTTAATAAATTAAATTCCATAAGTGGCTATGAATGTTAAGAGTGAAAAATAAAATAAATTAAATTTAGTGATATTTTGTATTGATAATACCAAAACGTTGACAATAGTATATTATTATTTTAAATGTGACAATAGTTTAGGATAATAATATACTATATTGAATCATTAAATTTGATTGTATTAAACTTCTCTCAATTTTGTGAGATATGTTGTACATTAGAACTATATTAAAATTTGTTAGTTATTATTAAAATTTGTTGGATTTTCCTCTGTATCAAATACATATATGTTATTAAGTGTTGTTTAAAAATTAGTAGAAAGTAACAAAATGACAAAAATCTCATATGAACTTAAAAAAGAAATATATATTAACTTTATTTAATTTAAAAAATATATAATATAATATAATATTATATTATAAAAAAGAGATATAAAAAAGTAAGGAAAAAGATAGAATAATATATATATATATTTATATTCAAATATGTATGCATAGAGATGGAGTATATATTTAAATATTATATATGATTAATGGATTATAGAGTTTTTTTTAAAAAAAAGAATGAGACTATTTAAACCAAGACATATAAATAATTAAAGTTTGTTAGTGGGGTATCAAGCATTTATGGAGCAAAGTAGAGAGAGAGAAAGATGGAGATAAAATATCCTAATAAATGTTTGTTAGCAAATTTTTAATAAGCTCTTTAATAACCTAACAAATGTCCGTTAATTTTTTTTAATAAGCTCTTTTAATTAATTTTTTTTGCCACATGTTAACATATTATACGTAGGATAGGCTTGGGACATCATTTTCGGGACAGCTGAATTTTATTCGTAAACTAACCATCTTAACCAAACTACCAAACTTATATTCCTAACATGGGTTTTTTATTTTCAACTTTAATTGAATTCTATATCCCCGTTTATTTTGTTTCCATATTTTAGTTGAGATATATATATGGGGACACTTTTAATGGTTACTACCTGTGGATGATTACTTTAATATTAACTATTAGATTACGATCAATAATCCATATTTATAGTTGTTAATTAATATTTTTAAAAATAAACTTTGATTTTTAAATTTTTTTAGAAATGCTACCTGATTACATAACGATCACATATTTATTAAATTAAATAATTTTAAAAAATATTATTTAAGCATCATATATGAAAATTCGAACTAATTGTAGAAAAAACATATTTACTTGTTGGTGACTTGCTATACCAAGTCACTATGTTGCCGTATCATCATAATTGTTAGTACCTGTAACACCCTCACTTATTTTAGTTAAAAACCATATTTGAGGTGTTACGTTTTAAAACTATATCATAATTTATTTCTGCGGAAGTCTGGACATTTTTTTTTTTTAAACTTGAAAACTTATTTCACCTTATTTACATTAAACATAAAGTGTGTCTCAAACATATTATACATAAGTATTAAATAACCCAATTTATTTTCAAAACATAACTTCACACTTTATTACAAACATCTCACTGATAACTGAAATAACCCACAAAAAGGTCGATGTGTTCATATGTACAAATCAGGGTCAGGACCATGCTTCAGTTCTCCTCATATCATTCACATATTTCTTTCTCTACCTGCAACACAAGACAACTGTGAGCCTAAAGCTCAGTAAGCAAAGTAATGCATGCAATGCTAATGATTACCCAATATCAATGGACATATACAACTTCTTTTTTTTAAATTTTGGGCCCCTTAATATTGTGCACACTGTTTGAATTGGTCAATGCCTGCAGGGCTTGTTACACATATAATACAAAATCCCATGGGTTCTCCTCCGGCTAGCCTTCACCACAGTAGGGCACATTAAAAACCTTATTCCATCGTTGCCCCGTCAGGCTCAAGAGTTAAGGCGGCCACACACTGTGGTGTCAATACATATAACAATAACTCATATGGAGGAGAATAAAAACGGAAATATGGCAAACAATATAATTGGTTCACTAAACCTAGCCCAAATTATTGGGCAGCCACTATAAGCCTACTATAGGCATCCGTTTACACTTATTAACACTTTCATTTGCCTTTTCAAAACAGTGGCACTGAACTTAAACTTCTTATTACAACTTTCTTTTATGTTGCACAAAACTTGCAAAGGCATTATATAATTAATCATCATAATATCATGCATGGTCTTATATCATATAATAATTTACCATATCACTATTATGCCATGCATACAAATTTATGATGAAGTGTCACTGTATGTTAATACCACTTACTCACAAAATATTCATATAATGCATACTTTCACATAACACATAATTCTTGTGTTGCAGTTGAGTACTTTACTTACCTTTTGTCCACAATATATTTCACCGTGTAACAAGTGATGTCTTAGGTATTGATGTGCTTATCCTGACAATAGCATGGATTTCTCATCATAATGATGGCAGTAATACATTGAACTCTCATTTAAAAAATACCCATAAGACTTCATATCAAATTTCATACCCAAAACATGCCTAAAATGCCTTAAACCACCTAGATCGAGCATTAGATTTATCTTAGACATTTGGGGAAATTTTGACAGAGTTTCCCCTTAATTTTAGCTATCCTCAAATATCAAAATACACCAATAATCAACATCAATTAACCTGCCATAACCATATATCCCAAATACCAACATGATTCATCATAAAGTTATCATATACCGATTTTGATAAAATTCTTATCTCCTAGATCATCACCCAAATTAAATGAGTCTCCACATATATTCAAACATTTATAAACATATATACTCTCTTATAAACTCAATCAAATAACCAAAAATCATCTTGTACTCCAAGAACCCCAAAAACCTCATAAAACACAAAATTTCACTTACCGAGCAACTTTTCGGCGAAAACAATCTCTTCAAGCTTTTCTAAACCTCAAACCACTTGGAAACCCCAAGAAATATCTTAAAAATGATAAAACACCATATATAAGTTCTCAGAAAAATTAAAAAACATAGTTTAACTTCCAAGTACAAGAACTTACCATAAAAAGGCTAGAACTAAGCTTAATCTACTTCTTTGGCTTTGCTTTCACTTGGATCTCCTTAGAATTTCTTCAAACCAGCCAAGAAATGGTTTTTGGTTTTCTTTTCTCTCTGTTTTTCAGAATAATGGTCGTGCAAAGTGATAAGGTTTGATGAAAATTCCTTATTTTCAATGATTTAGCCTTATTGTCAAAAGTTGACACCTTTCATCTCATCATTTCACCTTTTGACTTATGAAAACCTTATCACTTCAATAATTTCGACTTAATCATCTGCTAGGCCTATTATCCTTATGTGTAAAACACTCACACCAAACCTTAGGTCCATATGACTTCATACCCAATAGTTATGCTTACCCGATCGAGCGTAGCGCACTTATGCTAAGCTCGTTTTGACTTTGCATCCATACCACTGATTATGTATACCTCCCATCAAGAATTGATCTAATGGTTCTAAAACCATTTTTACATCATCAATGAGACCTTAATCCTACCTCGATTACATTTGGTAAATCCATAAATACTCAATTTTACACCGAAATACTAGTAATCGACATTGTACTATTTTCCACTACTTAACCTATTTTGCCTTCTATATCTCACTTTCAACACTTAATTCCATGCCTTGTCCATATTTTTCATACTTTCTTATATCTTGAGCACATCAAACACCCATAAAATACAACTCAAATGCCACAAGGTTAATAATATTGAGCATACATATAGACATCACATACACAACTTTTATACTTATACATGAAAACACTTATAAGAATATGCATATGCTCAAATTATACATATTGTATGATATGTAATGCAATGCAATCATGTGATTATTGGCTATATATATCAAAATAATGTGGGTGCTACAATCCTCTACACCTTATAAAAATTTCGTCCTCGAAATTTCTCTTACCCAAATATCTCTGGGTATTTAGATCTCATTTCATCTTCCCGTTCCCATGTCATTTCCTCAATGTTTGAACTTCTCCACAAGACCTTAACCAGTGAAATCTTCTTATTTCTCAACTCTTTCTCTTTTCTGTCAAGAATTTTCACTGGTTTTTCTTCATATGTTAGGTCTTGTTCAACTTCTATTGGCTCGTAGTTTAGCACATGTGAAGGATCTGGCACGTATTTTCTCAATAATGAGACATGAAAAACATCGTGGACATTTGACAGTGATGGCGGTAATGCCAGTCTATAGGCTACCTTTCCCACCTTTTCCAATACTTCAAAAGGTCCAATAAATCTTGGGCTTAATTTCCCTTTCTTTCCAAACCTCATTGCTCCTTTCATAGGGGCAATTTTCAGAAATACCTTGTCCCCAATGTTGAACTCCACATCTCTTCGCTTTCGATCAGCGTAACTCTTTTGCCTACTCTGAGCAGTTAACATTCTTTTTCTTATCTTCTCCACTGCTTCAGTTGTCCTTCTGACCAGATCTGGACCAAGATACTTTCTTTCTCCCATTTCATCCCAATGAATTGGTGATCTGCATTTTCTGCCATATAACATTTCATACGGTGCTACACCAATCGTTGCATGAAAGCTATTGTTATAAGAAAACTCTATCAGACACAAATACTTCTCCCATGATCCTTGAAAATCTAGGACACAAGCTCGAAGCATATCTTCAAGAGTTTGAATGGTCCTTTCAGATTGTCCATCAGATTGGGGGTGATATGCCGTAGTAAACTTCAATTTTGTGCCCAATGCTCTCTGCAAACTTTCCCAAAACAATGAAGTAAATCGAGCATCCCGGTCTGAAATTATAGATACTGGCACTCCATGAAGTCTAACAACCTCTTGAACATATAATTCAGCCCACTGATCCATAGTATAAGTCATGCGTACCGGAAGAAAGTGTGCTGATTTGGTATATCGGTCTACTATAACCCAGATAGCATCATGTTGTTTAGAAGTCTTTGGCAATCCAACTACAAAATCCATAGTAATCTCTTCCCATTTCCACTCTGGTATCCGTATTGGTTGTAGTAAACCAGCAGGTTTCTGATGTTCAGCTTTCACTTGTTGACAGGTTAAACACTTGGCTACAAACTCGACCACATCCTTTCTCATGTTGGGCCACCAGTAGTGTCTTTTCAAGTCATTAAACATCTTGGTCGTCCCCGGATGTACTGAATACAAGGTATTGTGAGCTTCGGTAAGGATTTCTCTCTTCAACTCCTCATTATTAGGGACACAAACTCTTTCCTTGAACTTTAGCATCCCATTACATGACACACTAAACTCATTGACCTTCCCACTTTCCAATTCACCTTTTTGTTCCACCAAGTAAGGATCCTCACATTGACCTTGTTTGATTCTCTCTAACAAGGTAGACTGAATAGTCATCACTGATAATCTTCCTGTGATCACCTCAATCTCCGCTCTGCACATGTCCTCCTGAAGTGGTCTTGTCAGTTTCCTCAAAAATGACACATTACCATGAGACTTTCTACTCAGTGCGTCTGCAACTACATTTGCTTTTCCAGGATGATAAAGTATTTGACAGTCATAATCCTTCACTAGCTCCAACCATCTCCTTTGTCTCATATTTAATTCCTTCTGAGTGAAGAAATACTTGAGACTTTTATGATCGGTATATATTTCGCACTTCTCACCATACAGATAATGTCTCCAAATCTTTAGTGCAAAAACAACTGCTGCCAACTCCAGATCATGTGTTGGATACTTCTGTTCATAGTCCTTCAATTGTCTAGAAGCATAAGCTATGACTTTGCCATTCTGCATCAACACACACCCTAAACCTTGCTTTGAAGCGTCACTATAAATCACAAGTCCTCCTGATCCAGATGGAATAGTAAGTACTGGAGCAGAAACCAATCTTTGCTTCAAATCTTGAAAACTTTTCTCACAAGCTTCAGTCCATTCAAACTTATGATTCTTCCTCGTGAGTTGTGTCAATGGCATTGCTATCTTGGAAAATCCTTCAACAAATCTTCGGTAATAGCCTGCTAATCCCAGAAAACTCCTTACTTCTGAAACATTTGTTGGTCTATTCCACTTACTAACAGCTTCAATCTTTGATGGATCCACCGCAATACCATCTTTTGAGACTATATGGCCCAAAAATGCCACCTTCTCTAGCCAAAATTCACATTTCTTAAATTTGGCATAGAGTTGTTTTTCTTTTAATTTCTCCAACGTCAACCTCAAATGTTCCTCATGTTCTTCTTGGGATCGAGAATACACCAAGATATCATCAATAAACACTATTACAAACTTATCAAGGTAGTCCTTAAACACCCTGTTCATCAAGTCCATGAATGCAGCTGGAGCATTAGTTAATCCAAATGGCATCACAAGGAACTCATAATGGCCATACCGAGTTCGAAATGCGGTCTTTGGTACATCCTCTTCTCTAATCTTTAATTGATGATACCCAGATCTCAAATCAATCTTTGAAAACACTCCTCTTCCTCCGAAGGCTTAAATATCACTGTTTTCCTTCTACAATCAATAGTGGCATTATACTTTGAAAGCCAATCCATACCCAAAATCACCTCATAATCGGCCATCTCTAACATTATTAGATCAGCATATAATTCCCTACCATCAATGCAAATAGGAACCCCCCTCAACCAATGAGTAGAATACAGAATCTCTCCAGATGGTAACATTGTACTAAAAACTTCTGACAATTTTTCACACGATCCACCCAACCTTTTTACATATGTCAATGATGCAAATGAATGCGTGGCACCTGAATCTATTAATGCATGAGTGAGAATACCAGATGCAAAAATATCACCTGACACAACAGAGTTGTTGGTATCAGCATCAGCCTGAGTAATCGTGAACACCCTAGCATTTGTCCTCTGAGGTTCATCCTTCATTTGTTGGTTCTTCATCAATGGACAATCTTTGATAAAATGATCCCCCTTGCCACATTTGAAGCAGCTCTTAGTTAGAAGCCTGCACTCCCCGAAATGATTCTTTCCACAAGTTTGACATCGTGGCATTTGTTGGAATCCAGGTTGCCTGTTTTGCTGACCTCCTTTAAATTTCTTATTCTGTCCTTGTCTAAATTGGAAATTCTGGGCCCCTCTTTTGTTGTCATTGTGAAAGCGGCTTTGTTCTTTGTTGAATGGAGTGTCTCTACGAGGCGTGCTAGTAGCAGCTTTAGCTTTTGTTATTTTTTCTTCTCTATGTTCAGCTCTCAAAGCTTTCTCCACAGCCTGAGCATAAGAAAGAGGCCCTGTACGTCCCATATCTACATCTCTAGCCAATTCTGGTTGTAGACCCTCCAGGAAGCGATTCACTCTACTAGTTTCAGTGTTAACCAAGTCTGGTGCAAACTTGGCTAACCGGTCAAATGTCCTGGCGTACTCAGCCACTGATAGATTCCCCTGTTGCAATCTAGTGAACTCACTTACTTTGGCAGTCAACACAGCTTCATTATAAAACTTCTCATTGAAGACCAGTTCAAATTCTGCCCAAGTCATCTGATTCACTTCTCTAGTCTGCTTAACCACTTCCCACCAGATCTTAGCATCCTTTTTAAGTGTATGTGCAGCACAAGAAACTTTTTCCCTGTCACTTAGTTGCATGAACTCAAAGATGTCTTCTAAAGAACTCTTCCAGTCTTGTGCGTCAAGTGGGTCAGTGCTACCTTCAAATACTGGTGGGCGTTGTTTTCGGAACCGTTCATATAATGGTTCCATGGGGTGCACTGCAGGTGGAGCTTGTGGAGGTGTTGGAGTTTCAGTAGGTGGTGTTGGTGCTTTCCTTTGTCGTTGTTCTGCTAACAACTTCTCAATTTGTTCAGCCTGTCTATTCACCACCGCTCGAAGTTGAGCCATTTCTTGTTCATATTTATTGCTGCAAGAGCCTTCAGTAGCCCCCATACCATGTTCATGATCCATCTGTGTTATTATATATCTTTTAAGACAAAATGTCCATAACTTATGTCATTTAGCCAATAAAGCACATGATGCATGCAACCAGCACATAATAAATGCACACATAAAACTTACAGATGAACTGAGCATTATCCTTTCCTCAATGTGTACATATGAACGGTCTACAAGAACATTTTAACCATGGCGCTCTGATACCAACTTGTAACACCCTCACTTATTTTAGTTAAAAACCATATTTGAGGTGTTACGTTTTAAAACTATATCATAATTTATTTCTGCGGAAGTCTGGACATTTTTTTTTTTTAAACTTGAAAACTTATTTCACCTTATTTACATTAAACATAAAGTGTGTCTCAAACATATTATACATAAGTATTAAATAACCCAATTTATTTTCAAAACATAACTTCACACTTTATTACAAACATCTCACTGATAACTGAAATAACCCACAAAAAGGTCGATGTGTTCATATGTACAAATCAGGGTCAGGACCATGCTTCAGTTCTCCTCATATCATTCACATATTTCTTTCTCTACCTGCAACACAAGACAACTGTGAGCCTAAAGCTCAGTAAGCAAAGTAATGCATGCAATGCTAATGATTACCCAATATCAATGGACATATACAACTTCTTTTTTTTAAATTTTGGGCCCCTTAATATTGTGCACACTGTTTGAATTGGTCAATGCCTGCAGGGCTTGTTACACATATAATACAAAATCCCATGGGTTCTCCTCCGGCTAGCCTTCACCACAGTAGGGCACATTAAAAACCTTATTCCATCGTTGCCCCGTCAGGCTCAAGAGTTAAGGCGGCCACACACTGTGGTGTCAATACATATAACAATAACTCATATGGAGGAGAATAAAAACGGAAATATGGCAAACAATATAATTGGTTCACTAAACCTAGCCCAAATTATTGGGCAGCCACTATAAGCCTACTATAGGCATCCGTTTACACTTATTAACACTTTCATTTGCCTTTTCAAAACAGTGGCACTGAACTTAAACTTCTTATTACAACTTTCTTTTATGTTGCACAAAACTTGCAAAGGCATTATATAATTAATCATCATAATATCATGCATGGTCTTATATCATATAATAATTTACCATATCACTATTATGCCATGCATACAAATTTATGATGAAGTGTCACTGTATGTTAATACCACTTACTCACAAAATATTCATATAATGCATACTTTCACATAACACATAATTCTTGTGTTGCAGTTGAGTACTTTACTTACCTTTTGTCCACAATATATTTCACCGTGTAACAAGTGATGTCTTAGGTATTGATGTGCTTATCCTGACAATAGCATGGATTTCTCATCATAATGATGGCAGTAATACATTGAACTCTCATTTAAAAAATACCCATAAGACTTCATATCAAATTTCATACCCAAAACATGCCTAAAATGCCTTAAACCACCTAGATCGAGCATTAGATTTATCTTAGACATTTGGGGAAATTTTGACAGAGTTTCCCCTTAATTTTAGCTATCCTCAAATATCAAAATACACCAATAATCAACATCAATTAACCTGCCATAACCATATATCCCAAATACCAACATGATTCATCATAAAGTTATCATATACCGATTTTGATAAAATTCTTATCTCCTAGATCATCACCCAAATTAAATGAGTCTCCACATATATTCAAACATTTATAAACATATATACTCTCTTATAAACTCAATCAAATAACCAAAAATCATCTTGTACTCCAAGAACCCCAAAAACCTCATAAAACACAAAATTTCACTTACCGAGCAACTTTTCGGCGAAAACAATCTCTTCAAGCTTTTCTAAACCTCAAACCACTTGGAAACCCCAAGAAATATCTTAAAAATGATAAAACACCATATATAAGTTCTCAGAAAAATTAAAAAACATAGTTTAACTTCCAAGTACAAGAACTTACCATAAAAAGGCTAGAACTAAGCTTAATCTACTTCTTTGGCTTTGCTTTCACTTGGATCTCCTTAGAATTTCTTCAAACCAGCCAAGAAATGGTTTTTGGTTTTCTTTTCTCTCTGTTTTTCAGAATAATGGTCGTGCAAAGTGATAAGGTTTGATGAAAATTCCTTATTTTCAATGATTTAGCCTTATTGTCAAAAGTTGACACCTTTCATCTCATCATTTCACCTTTTGACTTATGAAAACCTTATCACTTCAATAATTTCGACTTAATCATCTGCTAGGCCTATTATCCTTATGTGTAAAACACTCACACCAAACCTTAGGTCCATATGACTTCATACCCAATAGTTATGCTTACCCGATCGAGCGTAGCGCACTTATGCTAAGCTCGTTTTGACTTTGCATCCATACCACTGATTATGTATACCTCCCATCAAGAATTGATCTAATGGTTCTAAAACCATTTTTACATCATCAATGAGACCTTAATCCTACCTCGATTACATTTGGTAAATCCATAAATACTCAATTTTACACCGAAATACTAGTAATCGACATTGTACTATTTTCCACTACTTAACCTATTTTGCCTTCTATATCTCACTTTCAACACTTAATTCCATGCCTTGTCCATATTTTTCATACTTTCTTATATCTTGAGCACATCAAACACCCATAAAAGACAACTCAAATGCCACAAGGTTAATAATATTGAGCATACATATAGACATCACATACACAACTTTTATACTTATACATGAAAACACTTATAAGAATATGCATATGCTCAAATTATACATATTGTATGATATGTAATGCAATGCAATCATGTGATTATTGGCTATATATATCAAAATAATGTGGGTGCTACAGTACCCATCTATAGATAGTAACCATTAAAAAGTCTTCCATATATATATATATATATAATAAGATTTAGTTCCCAATAAGCAATAGTGACAATTATAGAGACACTACAAAAAACTTGGCAAAAGTCAGGTTTTGCGTTGCAAAAGTCATATGGTTTTTACCGATGTGCTTTTGCGTCGGCAAAAAGTGACGACGTACATCCGTCGATAATGGCACTTTTGCTGATGCAAAATGTACTGCACCAGCAATTGTATCTTTTGGCGACGAAAAAATGCGCTGGGAAAAATAAGGATGCGCTGGGGAAAAAATTTGTCGCGGGATTGTGGAAAACACTTTTAGCGACACAAAATTGCGCTGGCAAAGATGTTTCTTTTTAGTGGCGCTATATTGTGCCGGCAAAAGATGAATATCTGTAGTGGCGCATTTTTGCGTCGGCAAAGGTTGAAGCTTTTACAAACATAATTTTGTGTCAGTAAAAGTATTTTTTAAATAAATTTTTTTGATAACACACTACAAGAAAGAAGGCTTTTGCCGGCGCAATTCAGAATTGCGTTGGCAAAAAAAACCTTTACCGGCACATTTAGTGATACGCGCCGGCAAAAACAAGGCCTTTTGTCGACATTAATTTTCGCCGGCAAAGATCTATGGAATTTAATAAATAAAATATCATACACTTTTGCCACGTGCATTTCACCTAATGCGCCGTCAAAAGACAAAACTTGTATATTAACTTAGTGCACGTTTACAACAAGGTAGGCAGCTAGACTTTTGCCGGCGCGTTTCGTTGCGCCAGCAAAAGTCTAATTTGTGTCGGCAAAAGGTAGACTTATTAAAATAGTGCCGTTTTGAACTAGGTTTTAATATTGACTTTTGCCGGCGCAACGAAACACGTCGGCAAAAGTCATAGCGATTTACACTAGCCATGAGCCCTTCTTCCCCATTTTTAGACTTTTTCTCTCTTTCTTCTTTCTTCTCTTTGGTTTGATGTCCGACCACCCCAGCCCATAGTTCCACTGTGGTTGAGCAGCTCAGTTAGTAAATCTCTTCTCTCTCAAGGTTAGTAAATCCCAATGCCTCTCTCTTTCTTTCTCTCTATCTCGGTTTCTAATTGTATTTTTTTTATTGTTCTCTCTCTATAAACAGGTCCACCAAAGTGTGTGCAACTCCAATCTCTCGGTAGAACAACTCCAAGGGTTAGTTTTTTTTTAGGTAATTAAATTAATTTTTATTGTTTAAGAAATTTTATTCTTAAATATGTGAATGTGTGTGTACATATGTTTATTTAATGTTAATTTTTTTTAGAAAATTGATTAATTAATTGTGAACTATTAATATATATGTTCGTGTGTGATATTTTGTATTATAGTTATATTTTTGTGTTAAAAAAAAACAAATGAATCTGTGTAGTTTTAGAAAAATGAGATTAATAATGAAAAAGAAAAAAGAAATATGTTTTCAGTATTTATTAAAAAATTAAAAAAAACTGATTTGAGTATGTATTTTTTTTTTAAATTTTAATGCTTTATATGTATATTAAAAAAATATATTAGATTATTATATTATATTATATATTTGCATTATACTTTATTTTTTTAGATTAAAGATTGATTTGATGTTACTGGTATAAAAATATTTGATATATGTTATTAATCTTGGTTTATGTTGTGCATGCTTTGGGAATATTCTGTATATTGCTCTAGTAATATTATGTATATTTTTGTGTGTAGTTTGAAGGTTTTATAAAATTTTGGGATAGTTTAAAATATAGTTGTTATACTGCCCAAATTTTGTAGTCTTAGGAAAATTAACATTAATTACAAAAAATATAGCTGTTAACATTAATTTTTATTGTAATGCTTTATATGTATTTGTTTATATCTTAATAATAACTAATTTTAAGTTTTTTTTTATAATATATGTTTTTTGTATTTATTAATTATTTTTTATAAAATTAAAAAACAGATTTGAATATGTATTTTATTTTATTTTAATGCTTTATATGTATTTGCTTATTTTTTCTTGTTAATATTTATTGTTAGAGCAACAATTTGTCTTTCTATATCTGGAGGCTTCTCCCAACAATAGACGATGCTCGGTCACTATTCCGGTGATGAAATTTGCCTTTGACTCGTCGAGATCACCTGCAAGAAAGACACTCTGATGCTTAAGTCAGTTCAAAATTCGATCCCATTTCCCTTCTATGAATCTTATATTTATAGGACAAAATATGTAAAGCAGTTAGTTGGTTCAAGCGAACCCTGGAATTGGGGGGGGGGGGGGGGAAGAAATAACTGAATTTCCCTCCAAAAATACCGACTTTGAATGTCTCGCTCAGGGGTCAGAGGCGAGGATCGCCTCTGATCCACATCTTCTGCCTTCGGAACTTCTACATGCCAAAACGTTCCGTTTTGAATATTTGATAAATGAGGAAAGGGTTTTTGGGCTGAATATTTTGGGCCCAACAGATGCCCCCTGGCCCAAGCTTCGGACAGGCGAGGCGTGCTAATCTGTTAGAATCTTTGGCCGACTCTTCAACACCAAAAAGTTCACCTAGAGCCGTCATTCTCCGTAAACCGAGGTAATCCGTAGGTGCATGATCATTTGATTACCTGAAAAGTTACACTTAATGTAAACACAGTTATCGAGTGAAGCGTTTGGTTTTGAATTTTACCATTCATTTAAATAGTTTTTATTTTATAATAATTCTCATTCAAATCTCCAAACTTTATTCCAATTTCCAGAGAGAAGCTCCGAAGAAACCCTAGAGATTTCCTTCAGTTCAACCCTTCGACAATCGTCTCATTCTGCGTAATAATGTCTTCTCGTTCATCTCCCAAGCCTCTGGATCGCGATGGATACAAGAATGCGTTCGAACGCATGCGCAAATCGTTCGACATTCCTGACAATGTCACGGTGAGGATGCTGAGCTTCAAGAATGGCGATTTAAGGACGTAGTGAAGCCTTCCGAGATCGTCATGAGTCTGAGACATGTCGAATGGCTCCGCTTCCCTCTCCCGGCTCTGCTTGTTCAGATAATTTCAAACTCCGGGGCTCACATTTCGCAATTTCTCCCAAATGCTATTCAGTCTATAGTTGGGGCTCAGATGATAGGGAGCCTCAAGAATGTCAACATCCAATCGGACGACATTTACGCGTGCTTCACCAAGTCTACGAACAAGGTGATAGAGGGAAAGCCTTGGAAAACCTTCTACCTCTCTCCCAAAAAGGATCGGACAATCTTCACCGATTTTGATAGCTCCCATCGAAATTGGGATAAATACTTCTTTGCTGTTGGAGGAGCGTGGTATCCTGAATTCCTGCCTCAGGAAATTTTTCCTTTGGCCAGGGTGTTTATAAAAGGTGAGTCACATTTTTCATTTTGTTCCTTATTGATTTTAATGTGAACTAATCATATCTGGATGATTATCTGCTAGTTTAACTCTGTGTATTACTGTTTTGGTTCTTTGCATCAGATTTTTCTTGGCCTCAGGTTAGTATGAGTCCTGAACGGCAGAGAATGCTGACAGAGAAGGGGCTTCTGCATGAATATAAGGAGAACGCCATTAGTATCAGGGGTGTGCTGAACCCCTACTGCATGCAAATTATGACTCGGCTTTGCTTCGTGGATCGAGTTGATCCTGGCGCTGTGCGAGTTAGATCGCAAAAGGGGGATATGACCCTTAGCAAAATCACAACAGCATGTGCGAAGCAGTGGGGGCTTTTATGAAGAAATCTCCTCCCACTCCCTCAACTCTGTCTCTGTCGAAGACCGAGTGTGAAAGGGCGTGTTCTGAGACTTACGCCGCATGCACCAAACGTCAAGGGGTCCCAGAAGGCAAAAACAAAGAGGGTTCTGGTCTAGCTCCTGCTGCAGAGTCATCCCCTGATAAGTCCAGCTTATCGTGTAGATCTTCTTGCATTCAAGGGCGATCGTCCACGCCTTCTGATGCTCTCCCAATTCAGCCTCTCCAACAAGTGCCTTTGCCTGTAGAGGCTTTAGGAAAAAGAAAGGAGCGTGAGGAATCCTCTGGCGAAGATTCAGACGACGCGAAGTGCATTTCGTCCAAGCTTCGGATCCCGAAAGGTTCTGTCTCCATTGCTCAAGGATCTCCCTTTCCAATCCCCAAACTTACCCCAGGTAAATTACCAACGGGCCAGGCTCTCTCGTTGTGCAAGAAGCCACGAGGATCTGCCCGCGTTGGGCATTTACCTAGGGCGTCTCCTACTTCACACGCAATTGGGTCTTCCTTGGCGGTAGGCTCAGAAGGGGTGGCTCATGCAGAGGGCGTTTCCTCTTCTCCGTCCGAATTATCAGGAGTGGTGACTGGAGATGGAGTGCAGGGTGGCTTACTAGTTGCGGTGAAGTCTCCTGTTGTCTGTATGAATCCGTCAGAGGCATTACCCACTGCTTCTGCTTTGGCTGAACGGTCTGACATTGGTCATAAGCGTGGCTGAGAGGGGAGACACCCTTCTTTTGCCTCTCGTAAGAACAAGCTTCTAGAGGATTCCTTCGGAGAGGGTTTTGAGTCTGCGGATACCCATCCTCTGCCAGTTGAGCCAAGTAAGACCGTTGTATTAGAAACTACCCCTGGGTGTCAGGAATCAGGGGCTGTCGAAGTAACAGGTGTTGACACTCTCAGTGTTGATGTTTCCTTATTACCGCCTGCCGCTTCTGAGTCTCATTCAGGAGATGTCATTGTTGTATCCCCGAAGGGTACTAGCACTTTTGAATCTCCTAGCGCTTTCTTGGAGCAGCTAACGTCTTCTGCCGTGCAGACGCCGGTGTACCTCCCAAGTGATTTGGGTGAAGATGATAACTTATTTATATGCCCTTCGAAGACGTATTCTTCTAGCGTGGGGACAATTGTGCTGGCGTCTGATAGCATTATGGTATCGACGTTAGCAGAAGGTGGGAAGCCAGCTGCCCCCGTTGCTTCTGCGGCTGCATCTGCAGGGGGAGAAGCAAGTGACAGAGCAGGAGTAGTGTCGGAATATGGCCCTTCTGCGTCTATTGAAGTTATGGAGGAAATGCTACGCATAAGCAGACCCCATCTACCTACAGAAGCAGTTGGATCCTTGAGCGGGCAAGGTGATTTGCTGCAGTAGGTATCAGACCACATCTGGATGGTAAGTTGGTAAAAAAAATCAGGCCTTGTTATATCTCGTGATATATGTATGATGTTATATTTAATAAGTGTTTTGTCACAGAGCTATGTATGCGCGTTTGCTGCAAGGCGGGAATATGCGGCAGCTATACAGAATGGCTCTAAACTAGCGGAGCAGATGGCGAAATTAGAAGAAGAGCGGGCAGGGAGAATGATGGCCGAGGCAAATCGGGACGTGCTTGTGGAAGCCATCAAGAAGTTGGAGGCAGAGATGGCAGAGGCAAAAAGGAGGGTGACTGCCACAGAGGAGAAGCTGGTGGGCACTGTTAGACTCGAAGTAGAGCGAGACAAACTGAAAGCTGACTTGGTGGATATGACCAATAAGTGGATGGAGAAAAATCAAGTCTGCGTTCAGCATGAAGCCCGCATGGAGAAGCTTAGCAGTATGATGAACGACCTTGAAGATGATATAGTGTCGTTGCAGACTGATAAGGAGATCTTATAAAAAGAGAAAAAAAGAGCTGGAGCGAAAGTCAAATGAGCTTGAGGCCAGCGCAGCGGACGCCAGGAAGCAGAAATTGGAGGCTGAACTTCATCTAGGGAAGAAGTTGAAGAAAGCAGAAGAGGCGGTGACCGAAGCCAAGAAGCAGTTGGAGGAGATGGCAGAGGTATGCGACTCTTCTTTTGTTATTGATGTATTAGAAAATTAATGGGCCCATAAAACACGTGTGTTGATTTCATAATGTTTTTGGTTTTACAGAGGGCAGCAGAGGCGGCGATTGAAGCCACAAAGGGCTGAGCCACCTGTGCCTCTGCGGCTATCCTTGCCAATTCCTCATTCTGTTTGTTGGCCTCTGCCAATTGTTGCTTCAATTGCCGGTTCTCAAGTTCCACAATAGGAACATACCGCTCAGGATTGTAATACATATCCTCATCCCTTGGTGGAGGAGGTGGTCCCCGGGAATCAGAAGACCCACTTCTCTCTTCAACATCCGGGTTCTCCATTGGCTGTTTTCCAGGACGTCTTGGGTAATTTTCTTCAGGTGTGTTCTGATTGTTAGTGGCAATGACTTTTCAGGGATGAATGCTTAAGGCTCTCAATGAAAGCACCAAACTGTTGACGCCGTTTTTCGTCAACAGTGAAAGAAGAGCACGTAAACAACAAACAGTAATGACCAAGTAAATTATAACAACACAAAACACGATTTTTACGTGGTTTAGCAGTTAAATCTGCCTAGTCCACGAGTCTCTGTTATTAAACTCAAGATTATCTCTAAAAATTCTTAAGAATGAATTCTTCAGAGTTTTTTCTCAAGGTTCAGAATTTCGGTCCATTACAATGGTGCATGACCTCTCTATTTATAGAGAAGGATGCAGAATACTCTCCCACATATTTTGGGTAGTTACTCTTTTTGATGTAAATAAAATAAAATGGCTTTAAATGCCTGCTATCCGATATAAAAAGGAAACGTCCTCTGAAGACCAGGGGCTAATAACTAATCGAATAATATCCCATGATTTTATGGGTTTTACAATAATAAACGCAGAACACGCCCCTTATAATCAACACTTATAGATATTCTAAGTCGTTATCATATATCTCCAAGGCCTTAATCTCCCAGATTTCTCATAAGCTTTCGAGCCAATGACATCTCCCGAGGTCACATGGCTTCGAGATCGTACGTATGTCAGGCTCGGAGCCCCTGATCCGAGGTCATTCCTGAGGAGAGATGCATCTCGGGAGCTACCCTTCGAGATCGTGAATATTTCGAGGCCATATCGAGTCTTGCAGGCTCGGTACTTAGTCCTGGAGCATACTTCAAACTTTACGAGTCCATTCGTTGCGAATCCAACTTTCGAGGTCATATTTAACATAGCTCGAAATCTGGGTATAACAATGAACTATGTGGTAGATTTTCCTTGCTGGACATTAGGCTCATTCCTTTTTGTTTATATGTGCAGGAAAATAGCTATAGTGGCGGGTAAGATTCATGGATGCTTGGGGAATGTGTATCGGTAATGAATGGATTCAAGGAGTCGAGAGTTCGATTTCGAGGATGTAGTCTTTTATTTATGGTTTATGTGTATTTTTCCGCACCTATTTATGTAATCTCTTTTCATTTCAATTAAGATATGTTTTCTTTTTAAAACAATGGGATCCCATATCCTGCTTTGAGTTTATGTAAGTTTATACATTGCTTTTTACAAGTTTTTAATAAAGTATGATCTTTTTCACTTGTAAGTTCTATTAAAGATTAGGGTCTATGTATAGTTTTCGTTATAGGGACTGTGACACTATAAAAGAGGTAATCATGAAGTACTATTTTCAAAGTATGGGGAAGTATAATAGCCATGAGACAAGTTTTTGGGAAACCGAAAAGACTTGATTGGACATGATTGGTTACTTTTTTCGAAGAGGCATGACGACTCTGACAAGTTTTATGGGGCATGCGAAGGGTTAGACACCTAAGTTTACTTTATGCTGGTCGCAGTAAAGTAAACTTGGGGGGCAAATGTTTACCCAAAAACGACTGCTGATGACGTGGCAATTATTTCTTGCATGTGATTGACGCGTGGCAGAGTCAAATAAGGAACTGCTGTTCGATGATTGACCAACTACGTATTGCTTCTCCCTATCTCACGTTTAGGTATGACCAGTCTGGTCATATAGTTCGAATTATTCCCTTATGGGATTGTATCTTGTAATAATTATATTATTTATTTCCTCTTTATTACCTTGATACACAGATATTAAGGAGGATTAAAGCCCAATGGCCCATGTAACCTCCCTTGAGCCTATACATATGCGTGAGATAGCTCAAGGAAGGGACTTTTGGTTTTTTGATTTATGATCTTGGCATCTTTTTCCCGAATATTGAGAGAGAACTGTAGTGTGATTATTGATCATCTTATTGTATTTCTCCCAAGGTTTATGAAACTCAAGAACCCGAGTTCTTTGATCACGGCATTAAGACTCAATATTAATAATAGCACTAAGTGGAAGTAGGTCATTACCGTTCTTTGGGGCCGAACCACTATAAATCGTTGTTGTCTTCTTCTTCTTCTCCATTAAATTAAACTCTTAATCATCATCTCATTTCTTATCGTATCTTTGACTCCGTGTCGTTGGCCAAATCGAGGGTCAACAAAATTATTTAATTAGATAATATTATATCAAACTTTTATTATTTAATTAATTAAATTAATAAAAAATAAATGATTATTTATTTAATTATTTATTCATAATTTTTTAATTTGTAATAATAATAATAATAATTTTACAAATGAATTATTATTTGACTTTTAGACTAATTTTTTTTTAAATAATTAGATAAATTTTATTAATCTTTATCATTCATTATTTTATTAATAATATTTTAAACTTATCATTTCTGTGTCGATATCCCTATAATTGATGGTTGTAGTCAACAACCATCAATCATAAGCATACCGGGAAAAAGAAAATAAATTAACTTCTAATTAATTTTTTTGTTCTATTTTTACAAATTATAATTATAATAATTTAAAAAATTAATTATTGTTCTATTTTTGTGAAGCATGTTCAATGCAAGAGGTTTTTTTTTTTTTTTTTTTTTTTTTCAGGTAGTAGAGGACAAAATCTAAAATCTTTGTGTCAATCCTCTCAAATATTAGTCTTTTTGCTAAAGTTTTTATTTCAAAAGCAAAAAAGTTTTTTAAAAAAAAAATAATGATGGACTTTAAACATTAATCACAAGAAATGTGACATAATTTTTTTTCGATTTTAAAATGTTGTAAATAAAATACCAAATTTTAAAAAGAAAATGTTTTAGAAATATGTGACATTGTTTTTGTAAAGAAGCCTTCTAAATTTTCAATAAATCCAAACAAACAGAGATCATTATCAGCATTAAAAAAACTATTCCAAATAAATAGAGACTAAGAACACAAAGCCAAAACAGAGAATTGTCCACATGATGCAAAAAAGACAAATTCATCATTAAAAAATACTAACAAGTAACAATAATTCAGCAACAAAGTACCAAATATAAAATCTAAAATCAAAATACATCAACAATCAGTGACAGTAGTCCGAAATATCGATATCAACATAAATCATAAAAAATACCTCTGAGCCACCAAGCCAATAGTCCGAAATTTCTAATGCCACCAAGTGTAATCCGAAAATGATAGCCACCAGGACCAATCACAAAAGAGTCACTGCCAAAACCAAAGTTATATATGTCACTGATTTCTTATTTCAAGATACATTGGGAATAAGAAAATCAGTAACTCAAAGCGCAGAACATGATTAGTGTAGGCCATCAAAATGGAGGAAAAATAATTGTTGCTGATGAGCAAAGAAAAATCAGTTTGAAGGAAATAAATCAAGACATAAGAAGACCAGAAAACACACAATTAAAGGTCCAAAGTAATTCCAATATCGTTTATCAACTTTAATGCTTCTCTTTCTCCAATGTAATTACCAAAAGTTCCAAGCAAACTTAGCCAAGTGATAAGCCATATAGATATAGTATTAGCAATCAGCATATAGATGAGAAGCTATAGTACATTTCTCTGTTATTTTTACTTGTCTATAGTTCCTACATTAGGAACAAGAATCTATTAGAAAAGTGAGTTGTTAAGATAGATAATGGTGGTGCTTAATTTAAATGGTATGCAAATCTAAACAGTTCAATTAGGTAGACTTTATTAAAACCGAACTCCTGAATTCACAAGTTCCAATGTATTTATTAGAAATTATGGACTATATTTACAAACAAATGAGGAAAAATTTTGGTGGTCTTTGCATATATTTATCAACATATATATTCTTCAGTTTGACTCAGTACATCTCTAAATCCATTTGCTTGCCAGGGATTCTCCTAACCTCAAAATAAATCTCTGAATAGCTTAAAACCAATTATGCTACATGACTCAAAGAATCAGAAAAATATCATCATACATATCAAATGATATGAATTGGTAATTTGGGGTTATAGCCTATAATCTTCTGTAACCTCCAAGCACAGAAATGAAAAAATCACTACTGGTTTGGGTTCTTTTCTTATTAGTCTAAGCACAATATATTTCTAATGCATGAAGAATTATAATTGCTTACTAGTTTTCAGTTTTCACTACTTTAAGAAATAGAATTAAATATAATAATAATAATAATAATAATAATAATATATACTCGGCAGGCAATAGAATTTGATATCTTTGAAGAAAATAAGAAATCAGTGACTCTTTTGTGACATTAATTTATTAAACATACGATACATTCAGAATTTTCTTCCCCAATCCCGACTGATAATAAAACCGCTCTAAGATATATATATATATATACATATATATAACCAAAAACAAACATGTGGAATGGAGAAGAGACAGAGGTTTGCTGTGCAGTCGAAGGTTTACTGTGTAGAAGAGAAGACAGAGAAGAAAAGAACAGAATAGACGCGAAGAAGAAAGGTGCGGTGCCAAGTTTTAACCTCTGCATAAGCATTAGCGGCGGGACCCGCCGATAATAATATTATTAGTGTTAGAATTTTATATGGACTAATATAATTACAAACATAATTCCATTATCACAATCATTTTCTAGAGTGCCTACGAATAGTTAAAGACCATAATGGGATGGTTAATATTAATCTAATTGCAATTGAGGCACATGGTAGCACCCTAAAGACTATAGGTTGGCCCATTAAATCATAGTCCACCATATCTGATAATATAAGCCCAATAGGCCCAATATACCCCTTAGGGTAAGAAGGCATATGAGACATATATATTGAATATATATGTTGTTGGGAAAAAATACTGTGGCATATGGTTTGGTAAGGGTTGCTCTCCATAAGATCTCTCTTGTATTGTTTTCTAATATTGTCTTGTGTAGATCGTGAGAGATTCAAGGATGAACATTGGAGACTCAATGTCAGGTATGTTTCATCTCTATATATTCAATTCAATGCTCTAAATAAAAAGTGTTCCTGGATTATTGTATGAGCATGCTATGTTGATTTAAATCAGATTTATGAATTTATGCTCATAATATTATTTATAAATAACAATTGGTATCAAGAGCCAGGTCTTTTGATTTTAGAGCTTATTGTCAAATACCCCAATTTTTTGTCAATTTTTTTTTACAATGAAATTTTGAATTGGGCTGTGAAGAAAATTAGTATATTAATCATCAATGGGTTCAGACTATTTTTTTACAAAATTTTGGGGAAATTTTTTGAGTGTTTTCGGCCATGGATAACAATTTTTTCCAAAAAAAAAAAAAAAATTTCATAGATAAAAGTATATATAATTGTTGATTTTGAGAGTTTTTTAACCCAAATGGAGGCCGGAAATTGAAAGAGGATGAGATGTGGAGCAAAACCCCTAAAAAAGAGTCGGATTTGGTGGCCGGAGATGGTCTATACGACCGGGTCACGAACCGGGTCGCGTAGACCCGAGATGCAGACCCACGGGTCAAAACTGGGTGACAGGGACGATAAAAACGACATGTCGTTTTGCCTCTGTCAGGCAAAAACGACATGTCGTTCGTACGGACGACACGTCGTTTTGACGTGCGAAGGTCGATTTTTATAGTGACAAACGACAAGTCGTTTTTGGTAAACTACAAGTCGTTTTTGGTAAACTACATGTCGTTTTTGTTAAACTACATGTCGTTTTTTGTTAAACTACATGTCGTTTTTTGGTAAACTACATGTCGTTTTTCGAAATTAAAAAAAAAAAAAAATTGGGGCGCGTGGGGGCGCGTGAGGTGTCCTTTTTGGCCAAATTTTTACCATTTCACTCCTATTCTTACACCCTATTTTATATATGTTTATGCACAAGATTAACCCATGAATTCTATTCATAATTGTATTTGTATTTAATCTTTTGTGGCATAAATCTTATTATATATTGTCAACAATTATTATTTATTTTCTTGCCTGTCGTAAGAATAAGCATGTGAATTGTTTGGTAATGAGGAACATTTAAATATTAATTTATTTAAATTTTGTATCATCCTCCAAATTTGCATTAAGATCCATACAAGTAATTACTTATCCTATCGATAATAATTGCTTGCTAAGGATGCTTAATATGGTGAATAAAATTTATTAAATATTATGAATCACCATTTATCTATCCTTTCGATAGTAAATTAATGTATTTGATTATAATGTTTAATAGATTGTTCTTACCTGTGTATGAGTTCTATTTTGTGTGTTTGTCTAAGAACTCTAGCATACATAATGATCATTTGTTATTTTGCGATCATATATTGATGAGAAAAGAGCACAAATGACATGGTTTATCATAACATGTATTTAATAGTTATTGCTCTTGTTTCTCATTCAGCTGTAAGCATTCCTAGATCTCCTGCCGTCTTGACGCTGAATGCAACCAACCACAAGCAGTGGATTGAAAATATCACGATGAACTTGACCTTCATGAAAGTGGACTTGGTCTTGAGAATTGATGCACCATCTAAGCCTGCTGATGATGCTACTGAGAAGGATAAGAAATCTTACGAGGACTGGGAACACTCCAATCGTTGTTGCTTGATGCTTATGAGATATCACATGGAAGAATCCATTCGTGATAGTATTCCCAAGTCTGAGAATGCAAAGGATTTTCTTGCTGCCATTAAGGAAAAGTATAAGAAATTCTCAAAGAATGAGAAGAGTGAACACTTGAACATGCTGCATCACACTGTTTACGATGGTTCAGGTGACATCAGGGCTCACATTGACAAGCTCATGGGCCACTATCATAAACTTAAGGCCATGGATATGGACCTTGGTGAGGATTACATGGTGTGGTTAGTGATGGAGAGTATTCCATCTCAGTTTGATTCAATCAGATCAAGCTACAATGCTCAGAAGGAGCAATGGACTGTTGGGGAGATGTCTGCTATTCTTGCCAAGGAAGAGGAGGACATGAGAAAAGGTAGGGCAAGAAGTATCTCCATGGTGACGAACCCAAACAATCCTCACAAGAGAAAGTTCACTTCCAACAACTCTAGTGACCAAAAGCATCCTAAGAAGAAAGCCAACCATCCTAAGGGAAATGGGCAAGCTAGCTCATCTTCAACTGGTCATAAGAATGGGTTTTTCAAAGGGAAGTGCAACTTTTGTCAATGCTTTGGGCATAAGAAAGCTGATTGTCGAAAGCTCAAAGGTCACTTAGAGAAGAAAGGTAATTGTCTTGTGATGGTTTGTTTAGAGTCCAATATTATTGATGTGCCCTCAAACACTTGGTGGTTAGATACTGGAGCTACAATTCATGTTACTAATTCCTTGCAAGCAGTGACAAACCAAAGAAGACTGAGTAGGTTGGAGGAGCATGTATACATGGGAGACGATACTAAAGTCAGAGTTGAATTTTTTGGGACTGTCAGACTGCAGCTAAATACTGGGCATTTTTTGGAGTTGCATGATGTTGCTTATTTACCCTCTATTAGGAGGAATTTGATTTCTGTATCTATTTTGGATAGACTAGGTTATAGTCTTCATTTTGGATCTGGAAAACTGACTTTGTATTGTGACTCTATGTTGGTTGGAAATGGAACTTTATGTGGAAACTTATATAAGCTTGATTTACATGATGTTGTTCCCGTTACTTCTACTTCTTCTTGTTCTTCTTCTCTTAATGCTATTGTTGGGTCAAAACGTGCAAGATCAGATTTGAAATCTTCTATGCTTTGGCATAAACGTTTAGGCCATATTTCTAGAGATAGAATGGAGAGATTGGTGAAGGATGGTGTACTTCAGGATCTTGATTTCTCTGATTTCACTGCCTGTGTTGATTGTATAAAAGGAAAGTTGACTGCCAAGGTTAGAAAGAGCAAGTCAGACAGGTGCACAGATGTATTGGACACTATTCATACTGATATTTGTGGGCCTTTTGTTCCACCTGCTATGGGTGGTTATAGATACTTTATCACCTTCATTGATGATTTTTCCCGGTATGGTCATGTTGAGCTCATTCGTGAAAAATCTGAATCTTTGGATGCTTTTAAGATTTTCAAGACGAATGTTGAGCTTCAAAAGGGAAAGAAGATTAAAATTGTCAACTCTGATAGAGGTGGAGAGTATTATGGACGTTATGATGAAACTGGAAGGAACCCCGGGCCTTTTGCCAAATACTTGCAGGAATGTGGTATTGATGCAAGATATACAATGCCAGGGACATCCCAACAGAATGGAATTGCTGAAAGGAGAAATCGCACTCTTCTTGACATGGTGCGATGTATGTTGATTCATTCTAGCTTGCCAGATTTTTTATGGGGTGAGGCATTAAAAACTGCAGCTTATATCTTGAATCAAGTGCTTAGCAAGTCTGTCCCAAAGACGCCTTATGAGCTATGGTCAAGTAAGAAACCAAGCTTGCGTCATTTTCATGTTTGGGGTTGCAAAGTAGAAGTGAGGCCCTATAATCCACAATCTAAGAAACTTGATCCGAAGACCATTAGTGGATATTTTGTGGGCTACACCATTGGATCAAGGGGTTCCAGATTTTATTGCCCATCTCACACCACCAGGGTTATAGAATCAGATAGGGCTGTCTATTTTGAGGATGAATTTGGTTCAAGTCAGGGGTCAAGAGAAATTGTTTTCAGGGAAGAACGTATTTTTGTCCCTGTACCTGTCGCTTCCGCTTCTATTGATGACCCTGTGATTGAACAGATTCCGGCAGAAACTCATGATGAACCTCAAAATCAAGAACAAGGTGAAAATCTTGATATTGGGGATGATGAAGCTATGATGAGAAGATCACAGAGAACCCGCAGGTCTGCTATTCCTAATGACTACCTTGTCTATTTACAGGAACACGAGTTTGATGTCGGAGACACTTTTGAGCCAGTCACCTATCAAGAAGCTATGAATAGTCCTCAATCTGTGTTGTGGATGGATGCAATGAAAGATGAGTTGAATTCTATGTCACAAAATGAAGTTTGGGAGTTGGTTGAATTACCCAAAGGTTGCAGACCCATTGGATGCAAATGGGTGTATAAGATTAAACGTGACTCCAATGGGCAAGTGGAAAGGTATAAGGCTAGGCTTGTGGCTAAGGGCTATAGCCAGAGAGAAGGTATTGATTTCAAAGAAACATTTTCACCTGTTTCCACCAAAGATTCGTTGCGAATCATTATGGCTATAGTTGCTTATTTTGATCTAGAACTCAATCAAATGGATGTGAGGACTGCCTTCTTGAATTGAGATTTATTTGAAGATGTTTACATGACTCAACCTATTGGTTTTGAGAAGTCTGGCAAAAAACACATGGTTTGCAAGCTCAAAAAGTCTATCTATGGGCTTAAACAAGCATCAAGGCAGTGGTATCTCAAGTTCGATATGATTGTCTCTGCAAATGGCTTCAAGGAGAATGTAGTAGATCAATGTATATACATGAAGGTCAGTGGGAGCAGCTATATTTTTCTAGTATTGTATGTTGATGACATCCTGCTTGCATCTAATAATTCTTATCTGTTGTCTGAGACAAAACAACTTTTGTCTAGCCATTTTGATATGAAGGATCTTGGCGAGGCTTCCTATGTGCTTGGGATTCAGATTCTTCGAGATAGGGCTAATGGTATTCTTCGTTTGTCTCAGAAGACTTACATTGATCGGATCTTGAAAAGATTCAATATGCATACATGTTCTCCTGGGAAGGCACCGATAGTGAAGGGTGATAAGTTCTCAAAGGCCCAATGTCCACAAAATGATAAAGAGAGAGATGAAATGAAAGTCATTCCTTATGCGTCATTGGTTGGTAGCTTGATGTATGCTCAAGTATGCACACGCCCTGATATTGCTTTTGTTGTCAGCGTGTTGGGTAGATACTTGAGTGATCCTGGTCTTAGCCATTGGAAAGCGGCTAAGAAAGTCATGAGGTATCTTCAGGGTACAAAGGATCATATGTTGACTTATCGGCGAGCTGACACTCTTGATATAGTTGGGTTCAGTGACGCCGATTATGCTGGATGCGTGGATGATAAAAAGTCCACTTCAGGCTACATTTATATGATGGCTGGAGGAGCTGTTTCAGGGAAAAGTGTCAAGCAGACACTCACAGCTTCTTCTACGATGGAGGCTGAATATATGGCGTGTTATGAGGCTACTTGTCAAGCAATATGGCTGCGGAATTTCATTTCAGCTTTGAATGTTGTAGACTCTATTTCGAGGCCACTGAAATTGTATTGTGACAACTCCGCAGCAGTAGCTTTCTCTAAGAACACTAGGAGTACTTCTCGCTCAAAGCATATTGATATAAAGTACTATTTTGTTAAAGAGAAAGTCGCTGAGTCTCTTATTTCTATTGAGTACACGCCTACCACTAGCATGTTGGCAGACCCACTAACGAAAGGCTTACCCATATGTGTTTTTTTGGAGCATGTTGCTCGGATGGGATTGTTAGGAGCCTAGCTTGTTGAGCTCGGTGGGAGTTTTGTTATTATGTATCAAACATGCTAGTATTTTGTATGGATTGCTTATAGCTTGTGTTTTGTTATGAACATGCATAATGATAATTGAAGTCACTTCTTATTGTTGCTGTTACGTATATATGTTTATATAAATATATACTATTGTTCACCGAAGTGACAGGTACAAAAGGAGATGAATGCGCATAGTCTCAAAATTAATGTACCACATGCATGTTTGGTTTAATGATTGTTATTGTTCTTTGAATGTCTTCAAGACCGAATCATAAATAATATATGTATCCTATCGATATGATATTATATATGATTTATTAGACTGTCTTTTGTAATGGACAACATTATGGTGGTTTGATTATATTGTCCAAGTGGGAGAATGTTAGAATTTTATATGGACTAATATAATTACAAACATAATTCCATTATCACAATCATTTTCTAGAGTGCCTACGAATAGTTAAAGACCATAATGGGATGGTTAAATATTAATCTAATTGCAATTGAGGCACATGGTAGCACCCTAAAGACTATAGGTTGGCCCATTAAATCATAGTCCACCATATCTGATAATATAAGCCCAATAGGCCCAATATACCCCTTAGGGTAAGAAGGCATATGAGACATATATATTGAATATATATGTTGTTGGGAAAAAATACTGTGGCATATGGTTTGGTAAGGGTTGCTCTCCATAAGATCTCTCTTGTATTGTTTTCTAATATTGTCTTGTGTAGATCGTGAGAGATTCAAGGATGAACATTGGAGACTCAATGTCAGGTATGTTTCATCTCTATATATTCAATTCAATGCTCTAAATAAAAAGTGTTCCTGGATTATTGTATGAGCATGCTATGTTGATTTAAATCAGATTTATGAATTTATGCTCATAATATTATTTATAAATAACAATTAGCAGCTGGTAGCCCACCTTTAATAAAGGCAATTACCCGCCGCTAACACTATTAGCGGCGGATAGTCTGCCTCTAATACAGGTGATTATCCGTTGCTAATAAATCTTAAAAACTTTTCCCGGGCATTTAATTTGGTATATTTGCGGCGGAGTACGCCACTAATAGTGGTAAAGTCCGTTGCTAATATATTTTTTTTATATTTTTTTAAATACTCACTCATTATTAGTGGCGGACTCCCAAGTCCGCCTCTAATAGACTGTACAATACAGGCGGACTTGGTCCGGCGCTAATACTTATGCCGCTAATAGTCTTCATTCTTGTAGTCCTTTGACCAAAATTTTTAACCCTAAATTATTAATCACACTTATGCCTCAATAAACTCATGTCTAACACTGTATAGTCCTTAACCATTCCAGCTAGGACATCCCTTTTACTTTTTCCAACTGTGGGTCACTCAACTGTTTTTTTCGTTGATTCTCTCTAAAAGAGTAAACTGTTTGGGATGAAGAAGGATACGAAGATACTTATATATATCACAAAGGGCAAATAATATTATAGTAAATTACACAAAGTACGTTGCTCAAGTAAGGACTTTTTCTTTTTGAAAATCATACTAAGGACTCTTGATTATCTTCTCATCACTATGCATAACATATTTTAAGTTTTATTGTTTCCTTCTGCATTTTTATTGGCTGACAAATGAGAAATTGATTATTAAAGAATTATATCTTATTAGTTTTCCTTGTCCTTACTCTTTCGTTTGAGTATGTTATAATCAAATGAAAGCTGTAAAACGTTTTGTTTTGTATTCATTTGATCCCCATATCTAGAGATTAATTACTCATCTTTTGAACAAACCTAACCACCGGATTATATTTTAAAGGAATATAATTTAGACATCTAACATCATTATAAACTAACACAACTATTTATTATTATTTGACAAAACTTATATATATATATATATATATGGAAGACTTCTCAATGGTTGGTATAACAAGTCACCAATAGATACATATTTTTTTCTACATTAATTTCGAATTTAGTTATTTTTTTTGCCATAATTAATGTTGTTTTGCAACCAATGAGAGATAATATCTCAAGGACTACTTCGATGGATAGACAGGTCCAGGAGAAGCAGATTTCAGAAGAAAGTTCTGGCTGCCTCAGTTGCCTCGTTGGTTTATCACTTATGGCAGGCTAGAAATTCCAAACTCTGGCATTCAAGCATTATTTCCCCCACGTTGTTAGTTCAGGAAGCCAAATGGCAACTTAAAACTAGGATAACATGTATAATGCCTAAGCAAATAGATCAAGTTGATAGGGAATGGTTTGAATTTTTATAGCTTTGAGTTTTTATAGATTTGTTTCTACATTGTATAGAGAACGGGCCTTATTTCAATAGGTGCCTTTAGGTTGTAAATTTGTAATGGAGTAATGAATAGCTGCTGATTCATAAAAAAAAAAAAGAGATATAATATCTATATTTAGAAATTGACATGCATTTGAAAAATAAAAAGTTTACAATATTATATTTTCATAATAAATGCACGTTTTCTATCAGGTAACCCTTTAAAAAACTTGAAAAAAGTCAAAATTTATTTTTAGAAATATTAATTAACAACTATAAATATGGACCATATTGATCTTAATCTAATGATTAATATTAAAGTAACCATTCATGGGTAGTAACCATTAAGAGTGCACCCATATATGTATATATATATTTGGAAAAAGGCAAGTTTAGTCTTGTATTTTTTTTTTGAATATGTATCCCCTGTATTGTATTATTATTAAATGACAATTCAAACATAGTGTTTTACAAAATGGATAAAAATAATACCCTAAACCAAATTTTAGTAAAAATATCTTCAATTACAAAGATCAATTCTTAGGTTCAGAGAAGCGGGGAAGGTGGTCGAGGAGTTGAGAAATAAATACTATATTTGAAAATATTTTGACCAAAATTGGGTCCATGATACTATTTTGATTAATTTTACTTGTCATTTAACAAAACACAAAAGACGATTGCATATTCGAAAAAAAACACAGGAGCCAAGCTTGTATTTTTTATACAATAAGGATTTAACCACTCACTCTCTCAGACACTTACACCCAGCCACTTGAGTTTGCCTCAAGTTCATATATATAAATATATTATTATTGTTATTAGTTACACATATATATGGTTAATTTCATCTAATTGCCAAAGAAATCATTGATGAATGATCAATAATTTAACTATAAATTTGGCTAAAATTATACTTAGTTGATATATATTGACACAAATAAGATGGACTATAAATTATTAGTATAACCCAAAATTAAAAATAATAGTGCAAAGTTATTGTGTGCATATATATATATATACATATTTGTGATTTGTATATGTCTCTTATTACGAGTATTTCTATGAGTTGCCATATGGTGTCCAATACTATTTTAATAAATTAATTGGTGCAGTTTAATATTTCATCCCATATATATTTAAGTGATATTTGACATTATTGGTGCCCTATTTAATAATATTCTAATATTATATATCAAACATTCAACATTGGCCTAGCTTTGAATTTTTGCGCATTTTTGTACCTTAATACCAATTACATGATTTAGATTGATAATTATATTCTTAAACTTGATAGTAATGTCACCTTAATTGACCTATACAATTACTTCTTCATTATTCATACCTTAGATAAGATGCAAACCTCTTACGAATCAAATTATTTACAACTATAATATTGTGTATTACATTGTTTATCTTCTAAAATTAGAGTTAAGTTAGGCATCTCTTTCATCATGTCATTTCAGTTTATTATGTCGCCTTATACAAGTTTCGATTATTAATTAATTAATTAACATAATAAAGAGACTGTATACACAGGCCCCACTTGAAGAAGAAGTCACAAAGTTAATTATGATCTTAATTAGGGTTTTCACCTAACTAGCTATATAAAACACACGTGGTAGTCTTCATGGTTTCACCAAGTAATATTGTCAATTATATATAGTTGGTGTTAAATAAAGAAGGCAAAACATGGTCTGGTCCTCAATATTATGCAACGGGCCGAGGCTCACTTCTCTCATGGAATAGCTGATAATCTTGATGATCCTAAGTACACACACTACAAGTACTGGTCAAATCCACTTGAAACCAAGTAAGTTCACATTACCTATCATAACCATTTTGAAATCAATTGAAGCACAAAACCTTATAAATGTCTGTTACAGGTTACCTCATGCTCCTGATATGGAGATTTACTCTCTCTATGGAGTTGGAATCCCTACAGAAAGATCATACGTGTATAAAATGTCTCCTTCAAGCAAGTGCAAGAGCATTCCATTTCGAATAGATAGCTCGGCCGATGGCCAAGCAGACAGCTGCCTAAAGAATGGAGTATACTTTGTGGATGGCGATGAGAGTGTTCCGGTTTTGAGTGCAGGCTTCATGTGTGCCAAAGGGTGGCGAGGAAAGACTAGATTCAACCCGTCCGGCATAGCTACTTACATAAGAGAGTACCGACACAAAGCGCCATCGAGCCTGCTGCAGGGCAGGGGTTTGGAGAGTGGTGCACATGTTGACATCATGGGAAATGTTGCTTTGATTGAAGATGTTTTGAGGGTGGCTGCTGGAGCCAGTGGCAAAGATATTGGAGGCGACCGCATACATTCGGATATCATGAAAATGTCTCAGAGAATAAATCTTCAGCTGTGATTATTATGAATGATAATCATCACTAGAAGATGATGATGAAGTTTGAGGAGGGAGTGAAAGAAGTTCCAATGGACTTTGAGGCTGCTAATAATGAGGCTGCTGCTATGCTGCTCAGAAGAGAAAAAACAAGTGTTCAAAGTGATCAGAGTATGAGAATAGAAAGGCATAAGTATTTCACTCTAGCTAGCAATTCAGTTGGTTTTTTTTATTTGTAATTTTCTATATATGAACAAATTACCAATGTGCTGTTAGATTGGCTCAAGCTAACAAAGGATTTTATAACTGCTTGTGCATTTTAAGATTCTGCTTTTATTTTATTATTTCCCCCTAAAAATTTGTATATAAAAGAAAAAAAAAGATAAAAAGTAGTATCAATTAATTATTGATACTATATTGTACAAGTGATTTGAGAATTAATGCTTATGATATAGTTCAGCATAAATGGTGAGACTGATATATATATACTAGATAGTCTGCTCATGCTCAATTTTGACATGTGGGCTTTGAATTGGGCTGTCTTATTGGCTGATCATGAATTAGCAGGCCCATTTGGGCCACACTATAATGATATTAAAAACTATTGACAAAAATAAATTGCTCATTGAATATGGAGGAGATACTATCTTTCTAATGGGGATCGATGAACGAACTTTTAATTTTTTTGGGAAATTAACATAAAGAATATTTAATGTGATAATTGTGGATTAATTTAGTAATAGAATAAATCTTAAAAAAATAATGATAATAAGGGAGAATCCTCTAAATTATAATTAGTTACTTTATTTTGGGTTTCAAACAATTTCCAAAAGGGTTTATATTTGTTTGGACTCTGTATTTTTTTTCCATTACCTGTTTTAGACCCTGTGTTTTGATAAATTATTTTTTAGACCCTATATTTTGTAAAATGGTTAAAATAGAACCCTAAACTCGATTTTGGTCAATGTTTTTTCAACTAAAATCACAAATAATTTACCAAACTAACAATTCAGAACAAAAATAAAACCATTATGCTTAAAAACTGTATTGTTATATTCAATTTTTTTCTTTATCAAAATTGAGTTTAGGGTTCTATTTTAACAATTTTACGAAATATAGGATCTAAAAAATAATTTGTCAAAACACAGAGTTCAAACAGATAATAGAAAAAAACACAAAGTCTAAAAAGGTATAAACCCAAAATAATTGTTTGGCAACTTACTTTCTTATGAATTGACAAATAACTTGTGATTAAATGAAAAATGGAAATAATATCTAACATTTTATAATCCAACATGCCATATGGATCACCTACTGCAATGAAAAAAATTGAGACTTTTTTTTTTTTTGGCTGAAGATGTAAAACTTGAGACTCGTTACATTACACCTTTTAAATCACATGATAACACTCAACTACTCTTTAATATTAAATTCAAACAAATAGCATGTTAAGAAAAGTTTATAATAGTTAATCCTAATTTTGTATTTTATCAAGTGAATCAACAATTTGCAATGATTAATAAAAAGTCACCATCATTAATAATGAAAACTTAACCCACTTAAAAACACAGTACATCGATCAATTATTATTTTTACAACAAATTGTGAGTGGATGAAAAACCATTGATAATAATAATAATACTAATTTTTTTTATTATAAATAAGTTTTAGTAGTATTAGTAAGTTAAATATTTAGCAGCTTTTATTGGTATTTTTTTTAAACATTACTTATATATATAATTAGATACATTTCAATTCACTACTAATTATATTATGTTGACACTCCAAGTCAAGCACCGCCCACCTGTAGAGAGACTTTAAGAGACTACTTATTTGATATTTGCACTTCTATGCTAATTGCACATAGTTGACTCGATTTTTCGTCAACTATTATCAAAATAATTAAGGAGTTTTATGTCCGTAAAACAAATGGGATATTACCATAACTATTGCGAATGACTGGTAAATAAGTAAATAAAGACAATAATTATAGTGGTTTGACTTTAATGAGACCTACGTTCACTACAATTGATTTTATGTTGAAGAACACACAAGAACAGTTACACAGAGAGCTCGATGCTTTTTCCGATCTTGAGATTACAGAGATTACTCAAAAAATGCTTATGCTCTCTCTCAAATGGCTAAAATTCGAACCCTTGTCCAGAGTTGGATCGTCCCCTTTTATAGCTAGGGGATAGCTACTCCCTCAAGCTGTTGTGAGATTTTCAATGTGCAAGTATACACAATTGTAGACAAGTAATAATATAGTTAATAAATATAGTATCGTCCCACATAGATTGTTTATTAATTACCAATAATTAACTTCCTAATTTTATTTAGCCACTAAAACTTGGATTCAAGAATATCAAGAACAAAAGAAAGAATTAACAAAAAACTAGCAATTAAAAAATAACAAAAACCAATAAAAGCGAATTAATTCAATGGATGTAAAGTTAGGATATTTAATTTCATCATCTTTCCAATACAATTTCCATTGTTCTTTCTTGTATTGTGATAGCGGAACACAAAAACAATTTATATTCGTATTAGGATATATAAATCTCTAAACCTATATACGAACTTTCTACATCGATCTTTGGGATAAATTCCAAACATAAAACAAACATTAAGAATATAAATCCTAAAAACTACACAAACTATACAGGGACTCTCGTCCTATATCGAAATTTATGTGTATTAAATTATATCATATTTAACTCTCACCTCTCAGATTTTAAATTAATTAATAAATAATGCAAATAACGACGTCAAATTATTCACATCTATTAAACACAAATTAAATAGATCACAATGAAGAAAAAAAAAAGAAATCATCGAAATTGCATTAACTAATAATAAAGTTTCAAGATACTACATTAAAAACCCTAGAAACTAACTTGGTTCATAATCATAATGTTAACATCCATTAAACTAAAATCAAACATAATTAAAAAATGAACGAAGAAAGAAAAAAAACTCTAAAAAGCGATCCAATCCTCACCAATGAGATTCCAGCCGTCCTCTCCAAGTCTAGGGCTCTGATAATCTTGGTTATTTTAATGAAAATCACAATCAAATATAAAACCCTACGTTTCCCAAGGTGAAATGACAAAAATGCCCTTATTGAACATTTTGCAGAAATCCTTTTTTAGCATAGTAATGCGATCACGCTACCTCATTGCAAAGCCAGTTTTCGCCTGAATTTTATCATTTTGTTGATTTTTCATCTTTTTTGTTCCAAAGCGTCATGAGTCCTTCAAAACAAGCATAAAATAGAACACAATAACTCTAATTAACTAAAATACTACCTAAAAATACACACTAAAACGAGTCTAAAACTCGTTTATCACATGCCGACTCGAAAACTCTTCAGGAAATCCAAAGTAGAGATGGGTGGTCAGCGTGGGATATTCTACTTTGGGAAGAGAAGCAATTTAGTAATGCAATATGGTCTCTGGGTGCATTTGGAAAGTCACCCTGTAATTGGAATTGGGTGTAACTCGAAATAATTACTTAATTTGGCGTATTTGTTTGACCATGTAATTACACAGTAATCATGTAATTTGAGGTAATTGAAGAATCTCAATTACATTAATTCTCCAATTCTCATAGCCCCACATGAGAATTGGGTGAAATTACACTGTATAATTACTTATTACTGTCGTTTTAAAATAATATTTATTACATAATATGCTTTTTTTGTGTAATTACTAACTATTTTGCTAAATATAACAATAGTAATTCATAAATAATTACCATTTGACATCCAAACACATATTGTATTTTAATATATGAAGTAATTACTCAAATATATAATTACTACTCTAGTAATTACACAATTATTTCTAAACACGCTCTCAATGTTAATACCATCTAGCAGCTATGATTCTTTTCATGAAGACGAACACAACAGTTACCATATAAATATTGGGTACGTAATTACTTTCAATAATCATTCAAATATTATTATTATATTATTCTTCTTCTTGTGTGTACTAGAAACGGCAACTCTGGTTAGTGGGGATTTACCATTGTTAATTAATTAATATATAATTTATTATTATTACCTAAAGTTAGTTAAATAATTTGTCTACAACATCTTGTAAATTATTTATTATACTTTATAGTGTCTTCCCAGTCAAGCTTAATTAGATTTACTACCTTCTTAATCACACTTCAAAACATGTAAAGCATAAAGTGAAAATTTTATAATATTGTCCTTCATTCGAAGTATATATATTAAACGTTAAGGTCATGGCAACAGGTAACATCGACGATTTTGTGGAGGATCTGGTAAGATGATGAGTGGGCTCTGAAATAATTTGTTTGAAATTGTCGCTGCAAAATAGTACTTTAAATGTTGAAAAAATAGCTTAACTTTTTTTTTAGGCGAGAATTCCGTGATTTATTATAAAAATAAACAAAATAGATTATAATTTAATTAATAAGGGCGTGTTTGAAAACAACCGTGGTAGTAATTACATATGAGTAATTACACTGTATTTTAAAATGCAAATTGTGTTTGGATGTCAAGTGATAATTATTTATGAATTTCTATTGTCATGTTTGATAAAACAGTTAATAATTACATATAAAAATAATATTATATAATAAATACTATTTAAAATGAGTAATGAGATATGCACTCAAAATATACACCCAAAAGTTACACACAGTGACGTGCCAGTTTAACCTAACCAATCACATTTATTAAGACTGGGACCCACTATTTTAAAAAGCAGTGACACGTCACTGTGTGTAATGTTTGGGTGCACATATCATTAATCATTTAAAAATTGATAGTAATTAGTAATTACGCAGTGTAATTACACTCTCATGGGAAGTTATAGAATTAGAGAGTGTAATTGAGACCACAAACATGTCATATTGAGCGATTACCCCGAATTACACTCAATTCCAATTACAGAGTGACTTTATTTCCAAACGCATCCTAAATAATATTTATCACAAATAAATAATAATATCCTTAAAGCACATACTTATTTACTAATATTGTCAAATGAAAATACTAGAAATAAGTGATTATTTTAGATATATATATATCTAAAATATTATGAAAGACAATATATCTTACTACGACACTCTAGCTATCTTAGGTTGGTAGTACTGTCATCGATCGCCGTTGTCCTGATCATGTATAAAGTCTCTAAATGACAATGGCTGAGGTTGTGGTAGCCTAGTGCTAAGCATAATCTGTATCAGTTCTTGGATAGTTGCATGCCTTTGAGAATTATTAGGAGGCGCATTCCTAAAGTCTGCTTCATAAGACTTGATAAGCGTGACCATTTTTTCTACCATTACATTGAACTCGCTCATTGAAACTGATGATGATGATGATGATGATGATGATTGTTGAGACTGTGATTGATGATGATTCTTATTATAACAGCTGGGGGGGAATGATTTTGAGCCCTGATGAGCACCAACTTCCAGATTATATCTATTATCTCGTGGAATAGAAACTTCTACAGTAACGGTAGTCTTTGCCTCTTCTATAGTTGGTCTACTTTCACGAGTCTTTCTCTCCAGGGAAAGCATTTCAGCAAAACTGCTTAATTACAAACAAATTATATATATTAATATTATATAGTTATACACAATATATTAACCATATTATTAGAGTATATATATATATAATTTTTAAAACTGTCTATCAATAATAATTAATAAGGATTAAATGAAAAAAAAAATTATAAGGTTGGGGGAAGAATAGAAACTGTTGAAGAAAAGATCAAAATGTATAGAATTATAATATTTACACCAAAATAATACTAATAATCAAAATATATATACTAATTATTAAGACCATAATAAATATATGAAATTTAAAAATGAATTATGCCAAAATAATAGTATCTATACATATTCACACAATTTATTAAAACATGTCAAAACTTAATAAATTAATATACTTATAAAAAAAAAACTTAATAAATATAACATCATATTTAGTGTAATTTTCTATTTTATTATATATGGATGGATATTTATTATATACCGTGTAAGAGCTTCTCCATTTGTCGTAGTTCCATGTTTAGGAGAATAGATACCAGTTTCTAAGTTAACCATTGAAACAGGTTTCTTCAACAGCTTTTCTCCAATTCCCACAAGGTTGTTTAGGTTTTCTTTAGTAGCAATATCCACCGAAGATTCTTTATCACTTAATGTGTCATCCTACATAATCAAAATAATTAATATATATACATACATATTAACTTTATAATTTGGCATTAAAAATATGGGACAATTCTTCTATAGGGGCTTCACTTTAAGCCCTATCAGTGGGGCTCTCAGTGTTTCTCGACTCGTGAACAGTTTTCGGAGCGATTTTTTTTATGACCGTGTATATTGTAGCTATTTAGAGCATCCTGCAAATTTTCAGAAAATTCCGAATAGTTTACAGTACTGAAAACTAGGTTCAAACATGTTGATTTTCATGTGGATAAAAAAAATTAGTCACGCGTGCAACAACATGTTTGAATTTAGTTTTCGGTACTGTAAACTATTCAGAATTTTCTGAAAATTTGCAAGATGCTCTAAATAGCTACAATATACACAGTCATAAAAAAAATCGCGCCGAAAACTATTCACGAGTCAAGAACACTGAGAGCCCCACTGGTAGAGTTTAAAGTGAAGCCCCTACAAGAGAATTCCCCTAAAATTATATATATGTAAACAAAGTAACCTGGATTCGAAGGTAGTTTTTGTCGGAGTTGAGAGCTTGAAAAACAGTAGAGAGAAATAAATCAGTCATGTCACTACTAGCTTGAGTAAAAATATCAAGCAAGGGAACAGAGTTGTGACTTTTCAACCATCCCAACAGACCCCATTTTGCAGCCTCATCAGCTCTATATTTGTCCTCTATTTTTACCGAACCAGTTCCTATCGATAGAACCAAGAAACGGCCGAACTCCATCGGCTTTATTTGAAAGAAGTCAGGATTGTTTTGGTGAATTTCTTTCGACACTTCATTTATAGCAACCAAAGCCTAAAATAATTGAAGATGAAATTAATATGGTTATAAAGTCATAACGCCTTTACACATTTACTAATACATGGTAAATATTATTTGAAAATTGCAAAAAAATAATACTATATGTTACTGCAATGAAAACTACGTATAAAGAAGTATAAACCTTTGCTACACATATCTCGAAGAACATGCTAAATTTCACTCTAGAGTTATCCTTATTAATACTATCTATTAATACCTCTTAGAAGCCATCGATCTTAATTTAGATCCATAATTAAGAAATTACCTGTTTCTACTATAGCTTATCCATTATTTGGGTTCAAATTTGTGGTTTTACAAGTTCAAGCCCTTTTCAACCATTAATAATAACTCTTTCTTCAAAAAACGAGTTGGTATTGTTTTGGGTTATTAAAGCTTTATTGTTTAACTTTATTGGACATCTTTAATTCACATTATTCGCAAATGATAATAAAATAATAATTTTTTTTTTGGATGAAAGAGATTATTTCTTCATCTTAAGCTCATTCAATCACTTTTCCAAAAAAAAAATATATATATATCAAAATTATTATTTGAGACAATGATTTGTTCTCTTACGTATGTTATCGAATCTTTGAACTCAGGTATACGTAATAATTC